>NC_053028.1:252274310-252513015 GCF_003073215.2 Triticum urartu | reverse complement strand
TGCACTAGACAAATATCAAATGGTTTCGAGATGAGAGAGGCTTGGGTAGAACCTAAGCTAGGGGCAACACACATGACAGAACACAAGAGCAATAACGAGAGTACTCAAACAGAGAGGAAAACATCGGACAAACACTCATGTGAAGAAGGAAAAAAACAAATCCAGCCTTTCTAAGAGAGGCGGTGGAAGTTCACCATGTTTGAGTATATGTGACTTGGCACTGCAAAGATTTTAACCTTGAGCCCAACATCACAACTCCATCATTTAAAGTACTAAGTCACAAAGTGATAACATAGTAACTTTGAGAGTGTTTGGTTTATTTATGCATCATATAGGGTGAGATAACTCATGATTTGAATGTCTCCCCCTAAATACATGCCTACATCTAGACAAGACATGAAGTAAATGCATGGATGAGTACTAGATTTCACATAATGTTGTCAAGCTCCAAGATACCAAGTTCATGCCTAAGTCGACAAAACCTTGCTTCATCCAATGGCTTGGTAAAAATATCTGCAAGTTGCATATCTGTGCCAACATGAGCAATATCAATGTCACCTTTTTCCACATGATCTCTCAAGAAATGGTACCTAATATCAATGTGCTTGGTGCGGGTATGATCTTTGGGATTCTCAGCAATATTGATGGCACTTTCATTATCACATAGAAGAGGCACATTTCTATAGGTGATACCGTAATCCTTCAAAGTTTGCCTCATCCGTAGTAATTGAGTTGCACAACTGGCGGTTGCAATGTATTCAGCTTCGGCAGTGGAGAGGGCAATATAATTTTGTTTCTTCGAGGACCAACTTACCAAGGAGCGTCCAAGAAATTGGCATGCACCGGAGGTGGACTTATGATCCAGTTTGTCTCCAGCCCAATCCGCATCCGTGTACCCAATGATATCAAAGTTAGCATCCTTGGGGTACCATAGACCCAACTTTGGGGTGTGAACAAGGTATCTAAGAATATGCTTAACTACCTTATGATGACTTTCTCTAGGGGAAGCTTGAAATCTAGCACACATGCACACACTGAACATGATGTCTGGTCTAGATGCGCAAAGATAAAGCAATGAACCAATCATAGAGAGGTATTTAGATGGGTCGAAAGGAATACCATTTGTGTCTTCAGTGAGTACAATTTTGGTTGGCATGGGTGTCTTACATGGACTAGCATCAGTCATGCCAAACTTCTCTAGAATATCCTTGATATACTTAGCTTGAGATAAGAATATTCCTTCTTGAAATTGTTGAATTTGGAATCCGAGAAAGAATTTCAAATCTGCATTGAATGACATCTCAAAGTTCTTGGTCATAGAAGCCGCAAACTTCTTGCACAAATGTATGTTAGGAGAACCAAAAATGATATCATCTACATAGATTTGGCATAAGATCAAATCACCTTTGTCCCTCTTAGTAAAAAGAGTGGGATCAATCACCCCTCTCACAAAACCATCATCGAGTAAAAAGTTCTTAAGATGATCATACCAAGCACGAGGTGCTTGTTTGAGGCCATACAAAGCCTTATGAAGTTTATACACATAGTCTTTGTGATCGGGATCAATGAACCCAAGTGGTTGTGATACTTATAGTTCTTCTTGTAGAGGACCATTAAGGAAATCACTCTTCACATCCATTTGATGTAATGTAAAGCCATTGAAAGCAGCATAAGCAAGTAAGATGCGAATAGATTCAAGACGGGCAACGGGAGCAAAGGTCTCACCAAAGTCCAAACCTTCAACTTGTGAGTACCCTTGTGCCACTAACCTTGCCTTGTTATGGATGCTTACACCATTCTCATCTTGCTTGTTCTTGAAAACCCATTTTTTTCCAATGACATTGTGCTCCGTAGTTGGTCTCTCGACTAAAGACCACACTTGGTTGCGTTTAAAGTTGTTCAAATCTTCTTGCATAGCAACGAGCCAATCATTGTCCATCAAAGCATCTTGTACCTTGAGAGGCTCAACACTAGACACAAACGAGAAGTGAGCACAAAAGTTTGTCAAATGTTTATGATTGACTCTAGCTTCCGATATGCCGGTGAGAATTTGGTCAACATCAACACGACCAGCCACTCTGGGCATGATGGAGGTTAGAGTTTCTCGAGGTTCAACTTCATGTCCATCATCCATGTCCTCAACATATGGATCATTAATGTGTGGTGGAAGATCTTCTTCTTCATATTGAATTTGTTGAGGTTCATCATCAATGATTACACTTTCTTGTTCTTGCCCTTGATGATGATCTTGTTCATGAGAATTATCATGAAGAGGAACTTGATCATCTTCTTGCACTTGAACTAAGGGCATTGGTTGAGCAATAGGAGCTTGTGATGGTATAGGTGTTGAAGTAGTTTGTTGATGTGTGAGGCTTCCGCCTTCTTCTTGATCATCACAAGGTTCTTGTTCCATTGGAAGAAGTGCACCAACACCCATGGTCAAAATATCTTGAGAAGAATCTTCTTCACCTACATCACTTAGATTAACTTGCTCCCCATGGGAGCCATTAAATTCATCAAACACCATGTCACAAGTTTCTACAACACATCCATTAGATTTGTTGTAGACTCTATAGGCGTGAGAGTTTGACCCATAGCCAACAAATATGCCCTCAATTGTTTTGGATTGAAACTTTCCTAACCATTCTCTTTTGTTGAGGATGAAACATTTGTACCCAAAGACACGAAAGTACTTGACATTTGTCTTGTTCCCAGTTAGGAGCTCGTATGGAGTCTTTTCCAATATAGTGCGGAGGAAGAGCCGGTTTGATGCATGGCATGCGGTGTTGATAGCCTCGGCCCAAAAACTATGTGGCGACTTGTATTCATCCAACACGGTCCTTGCCATCTCCACAAGTGTGCAGTTCTTCCTTTCTTCTACAACATTTTGTTGGGGAGTATATGGTGCAGAATATTGATGCTCTATTCCTTCATCACTAAGAAATTCTTCCAAGGTGTAGTTCTTGAACTTAGAGCCATTAGCACTTCTTATTGCTAAGATTTCTTTGTCAAACTTGCATTGTGCTTGCTTGGCAAAATCAATGAAGGTGAACTTCGTCTCGTCCTTGGACTTGAGGAAGAAGACCAATGTATATCTTGAGTAATCATCAACAATGACAAGCCCATAAATTTTCCCACCAAGACTATACCATGAAGGAGGCCCAAAAAGATCCACATGAAGGAGCTCCAAAGGCCTTGAAGTAGACACAATATTCTTGGGTGGGTGCTTTGATTGATGTTGCTTCCCGGCTATGCATGCATGATAACCCACAAGTATAGGGGATCGCAACAGTTTTAGAGGGTAGAGTATTCTACCCAAATTTATTGATTTGACACAAGGGGAGCCAAAGAATATTCTCAAGTATTAGCAGCTGAGTTGTCAATTCAACCACACCTGGAAACTTAATATCTGCAGCAAAGTATTTAGTAGCAAAGTAATATGATAGTAGTGGTAATGGTAGCAAAAGTAATTTTTTTGGTTTTATAGTGATTGTAACAGTAGCAATAGAAAAGTAAATAAGTGAAGAACAATATATGAAAAGCTCGTAGGCAATGGATCGGTGATGGATAATTATGTCGGATGCGATTCCTCATGCAATAGTTATAACATAGGGTGACACAGAACTAGCTCCAGTTCATCAATGTAATGTAGGCATGTATTCCGAATATAGTCATACGTGCCTATGGAAAAGAACTTGCATGACATCTTTTGTCCTGCCCTCCCGTGGCAGCGGGGTCCTATCGGAAACTAAGGGATATTAAGGCCTCCTTTTAATAGAGTACCGGACCAAAGCATTAACACATAGTAAATACATGAACTCCTCAAACTACGGTCATCGCCAGTAAGTATCCCGATTATTGTCACTTCGGGGTTAACGGATCATAACACATAATAGGTGACCATAGACTTGCAAGATAGGATCAAGAACTCATATATATTCATGAAAACATAATAGGTTCAGATCTGAAATCATGGCACTCGGGCCCTAGGGACAAGCATTAAGCATAGCAAAGTCATAGCAACATCAATATCAGAACATAGTCGATACTAGGGATCAAACCCTAACAAAAATAACTCGATTACATGATAAATCTCATCCAACCCATCACTGTCCAGCAAGCCTATGATGGAATTACTCACGCACGGCGGTGAGCATCATGAAATTGGTGATGGAGGAAGGTTGATGATGACGATGGCGACGGATTCCCCTCTCCGGAGCCCCTAACGGACTCCAGATCAGCCCTCCTATCGTGGTGGGCACACAACAGATGCCAAGGGATAGCTAAAGAGAGGAGGAGGCTCGAGGGCGCTGGTGGACTCTAGAGGCGAGGTTGGCATGAGCGGGGGGACGCCGGACATACCCAGGTTCGGGGCTCTCCGGAGAGATAATACCCCTAGTCCTACCGAGTGTTGTTGTATGATGGATAGTACAATGTTGCTCCTAGAGCTGTATGGAGGAGGAAGGAAGCTGGCCAAGGCTTAGGCAGTTCCCCCTCCTCAGATGTTGCTAACTTGGTGTGTGTGATGGAATGAGTTCTCTTCCTTCTATTGCGTTGTCTGTCGATCACGGGCTCCCGGGGGGTTTTATAGTCCAACCCCCCGGGGGTACAATGGTAATGTTACAAGTCAGTGGGTCCGTATTGTCGGTGTCCGGGAACCCGGGCTGGGTCCCGCTGAGGGCTTGTGGTTCACCGGGTTCCCCTAGGTGCGGGCCCCGCACACCTAGGGGGACTATGCGCCGTCTTGTCGATCGTCAGGGCGTGGCCGAGTCGAGTCGTGTACAGTGCTCTCCATCAGGTCTCCACTTGCTGTTGTCAGTGGTGAAGGCGGGGGCACTGTAGCCACGCCGGCCTTGGTCAGTGGGTAGGTGAGGGGCAATGTCGCTACGTACCCGCTGACCAGAGGCATGGGCGGGGTACTGTTGCCTTGGTCATCATTGATTGGAGTCTCGTCCCATCATACGGTCTGGATGGGACGGGAGTTGACCCGTGGCTGTATTGTGTAGGACACCACGGGTGGCGCTGGCTTGTTGAGGAGGCTTTGGTCATGCCGGGTTCAGCTGTCTTGCACTAGTTGTTGAGGCCGAGTCGACATGTCTTGCCGGGTCGGCTAGTCTGGCCGGCTTGCGGGGCTTGGCCGGGTCGAGCGACCTGGCCAAGCGCGTGCCGGTATTGAGGGGCAGTGCCCACCCTGTTATTTTTGAAGAGGATCCGGGTTCCATTGCCTGCCCGGGGTCCATCCCCCCAACAGTAGTCCCCGAAGCTGTGAAGGTCCGCCATCTTCGGATGAGCAGGCCTTCACAGTTTCCCCCTTAAGCAAGATGGATTCTGCGAGCACCGGGTTCGGCAACACCCACTGTGTGTTGGTTTCTTTAGGAATCCGGATCATGGCATCCCGGCCGTGGCAATCCCTTGGGCTTCGCGCGGGCGCCATGTTGTGCCCGGAAGTCGGAGGGGCCTGACAGGCCACGCGCGCGACGGGGCTGGGCGGCGGGCCGGGGCCCACCGTTGCGCGCCCTTGGCCCAAGCGCGTAGATTTATTGCGGCATCCGGGGCCGGTTGCTCTTCCCCGGGCAGTTACTGTGCCTGTACATGCGCACTTATGGAGGGGTAGTGTAATGGGCGCGTGCAGATGATCCCACTTCCCCACTTCCCCATGTTCAAACCGAGGGTTATGAATTGGGGGGTAGGGGGCGGCGGTCATTATTCTCGCTCGCGCCCTCCTGTCCCTTTGCTCTCGCTCCACTCTTCGCAATAGATGCACCGTGGCGCCCGCTGCTCTGAGTAGAATCTCTTCGCCGTCCATCTTCCTTCTTCCTCCTCTTCCTTTGAACATGTCGCTGCCATCGGGCTCCTGGATGGGTTCGAGCGTCACCTCCGAGGACATCACCCAACTCCGAGCAGCGCGGCGCCTGCCGCGGGAGACGGATGTCAGCGTCCGCCTGCCACGGGGCGAGCAGAGGCCTTGGCCCGAGGGGCAGGAGCGCATGGTCTTCCTCACGCATTTCGAGCGCGGGTTCGGGCTGTCGGCGAGCACCTTCTTCCGCGTGTTCTTGGAGTTCTTCGGGCTCCGGCCGCATCATCTTGGCGCCGGCGCCATCGTCCAGCTTTCTGGCTTCGTCACCCTCTGCGAGGGGTACCTGGGGGTCGAGCCTTTGATCGACCTCTGGGCGCGCTTCTTCTCCTTGAAGCAGCAGGGCCCGTCGGCGGGGAGTTTGCCGACTGCGGCGCCGCCGTCATCTCGAAGCGGTCGGGGGTGGATTTCCCCAAGATCCCGCTGGAGGATTCTGCCAAGAAGTGGCAGAACTCCTTCTTCTACGTCCGCAACCTTGGCGCGGATCGCATCAACCTTCTGGCCTTCGCCATCGTGCCGCCGCAGGCGAAGACGAACTGGGGCTACTCGCCCAGGCACTCGTCGCAGGAGATCATCAATCTCTGCGAGCGGGTGATGATGATGAGGACGCAGGAGGGGCTCACCGGCACCGACCTCCTCGCCGCGTTCATCAAGTGCCAGGTCCTTCCGCTTCAGGGGCGCTCCTGCCTTATCAGCAAGATGGTCGGCCTTCAAGACCCCAACCGCATGGGGTCTACGCGGCTGTCCGTGGTGCAGGTCACGCACGGCATGAGCGACATCTCCAAGGACAACCTTGGGGAGGACTGGGAGTTCGGCAAGGCACCGTATAGACGGTCGAACCCGACGCCGCAGGTGAGTGTCTGGTCTTCTTAATTTGCCACCGTGCTCCTTCTCGTCCGTCCTAATGCGACGCGGGTGGTACTTCTGAACGCGATTCGGCATCCTTACGCCTAGGCCTCGTCGCAGGTGGCGCCGGTGGCGCCAGAGGAGCCCGCGGCTCGGGGCAGGGAGGAGGAGGCCGAGTCCGATGTTTTTCTTCATGTATCTTGAGTTGCTGGCCACGGCATGGAACAATCGATGTTGACGGCATTTGTTGGTGTAGCGGCGTTGGGCGGGGGAGGCGGCGACGCGGGCGGAGCCGGGTCCTCGCATGGGGCGGCGCCGAGCCGCCCGCATGGGAAAGACAGCATCACGCCACGACCCCAGGCCCCTAAGCGCATGGCGGACCCGTCCGGGGCCGGGAGGCTGACAAGAAGAAGCGCAGTGGCGGGCACGGGGGGCCAACCCCGGTCCCGGTCTTGGCGGGGTAAGCTTCATTTCTTTTTCGTGCTCAGCCTTTTCTTTTCTTGAGCTAGTCTTGTTTCTTTTCCGCTCATTCTGTCTTCTTCTTTAGGTCGCCAATCGCGCCGACGAGGGCAGCGGCAGAAGCCGCGGCCGTCGAAGGGGCCGAGTTCCGCGGGAGCCGGTTCGACCTCGCCGACCAGGCTGAGATGGAGGAACAGGCCGACTCGGACCTCGGCCTGGACCCGAACAACGCCGAAGCCTTGGCCTGGCGGGACAGGAACCGGGCCGAGGCGGAGTTGAAGGCGGCGTCGGTCCAAGCTTGGACCGACGCGGCGACGTCATGGGCGCGAGGCGACACGGAGCCAGCCTGGCGTGAGATGCCGGAGGGCACGGTGGTGGCGGCAACGGTCTTCGAGCCGTCGCTGGCGAGGGAGCGCGGCCATGGAGGCCGGGCTGCAGCGGTGATCCTCGACCGGGCGGTCGTGGAGGTGGCGTATGACTCCCCGCCGCGGGCCGATGTGGTCGGGCGAGCGGGGTCTGATGGTGGTGGAGGCGGCGCCATCTTGGAAGAGACGTTGCGGGCGGTGGTGTCGGAGGCACCGTCGGTTTTGGAGGAGGCACCGCGGGCGGCGGTGCCGGAGGCCGCCTCGGCAGCTGGGCCGGAGACAGCGACGCAGGGCGTCCCGGCGTCCGGGTCGTCGTCGGTGCTGGGAGGGGCGTCGGAGGAGGTGCTGGCCGCGTTGCGAGCGGCCAGCGGGGAGTAGCCCCGGCAGGGAGGGCGCCGAGCTGCCGTGCTGCAGCCGGCGCGAAGCGGGAGCGCCGTTGTCTTCGGGCTCCAGACCCAGGAGGAGGCGGTGATGGACGCCGCCAGCCGCCGCCTGCGAGGCCGGACGGAACGACTCGGGGTCGAGGTGGAGCGGACGCGTGACCTGGAGTGCGCTGTTCTGGTAAATTTTCTTGCAATTTCCTCTTTGTGGGTGCGCGCCAGTGCACCCACTGGGTGTAGCCCCCGAGGTTCGGGCCAACTACGTAGTAGTTGGGTCGAATCTTTGGAGTGTTGGCCTTGTTCTGACTTCTGCTTTTTTCAGCATCTCGACGCTTTCCGGGTCGCCGCCTTCAATCGTCTCCTGGGCAAGCACCGAGAGCTCAAGGAGCAGCTTGCCGCCAAGGAGGAGGAGCTCCGCGTCGCCGCAAGTATTCTTGTGCTCTTTTCTAGTGGGGGCGCGCTAGCTTACCCACTGGGTGTAGCCCCCGAGATTCGGGCCAACTATGTAGTAGTTGGGCCAAATCTTAAGTCTTGCTTTATTCTTTTCTTCTGCTGAGTCCTTCTTCTTCGCAGCTGAGGTGCTGTCCTGGCGGACTCGTCTGCTCCGGGCCGGTCATCACTACGACCGGCTCGTCACCGACACCGGCCGTCCTGGTGTCGAGAAGGCGCAGGCGAGGGCGGAGGCGGCCGCGGCTCGGCGGTCCCTTGACGAGGCCAACCAGCTGTATGAGTAGCTGGCGGGTCACAAGAGCCGCCTCAAGGCCGAGGTGGAGCACCTTAGGGCGGAAGCCGCCAAGGTGGTAGAGCCATAGCAGGCCCTGGTGGAGGCGGACCAGCAGCGCGGCCAGCTGGCCGATGACAAGGGCCGGCTCCAATGCGAGGTGGATCGCCTGTGGGAGCAGGTCACCACGGCTGAGGGGGCCCGTCAAGACGAGGCCCGTCGCCGTGAGGCGTCCGAGAAGGCGGCCGAAGACAAGGACGCCGAGCTGAAGGCGGCCCTTGCCAAGGCGGCCGTTCTGGAGAAGGCGCTCAAGGAGCGCGATCGCGCCATCGAACGGGAGCGGCGTGGTACGTTGCTTGAAGCGCAGCACCTAGAAGAGTCCTTCTCCAGTAAGTGATTTTTCTTGTCGTTCGCCGGGTCGGGATCCGGCCTTGCTTCCTTGCTGTTCTTCTTCTAACTTGCTTCTTTCTTTGCGGCAGGGGCCTTCCCGGAGACGCAGCAGCTGGCGGAGGAAGCCGTCCGCCATCAGCGCGACCCGACCGACGTCGTTGGGTTCGGGACGGATCCGCGGGTGGCCTGGACCTTCCCGGAGATCATTGCCGCTGCTGAGGCCCGCCTGCAGCCCCTGGGAGCGCAGCTGGGGCGGCTGTCCCATGCCAGCACCGCGATGACGGCGGCCCTATGGCCGGGCTCCGTCGAACCGAGCAGCTTCTTGTGCCTGGCGCGTTGGTTGGAGATGGGGCCGGACCGGCTTGGCGAGTGGCGCGTCTCCGCCGCTCGTGCCGGTGCTGAGATGGCGCTCCCGTTCGCACTGTCCTGGCATCCGGACCTGCAGCTGGACGCGTTGATGGGCCAGCGGGCCGGTTCAGAGCAGAACTTGTAGGAGCGAGCCGGCCGGATCACCTCTCGGGCTAGCTACATCGCCGAGTTCGCCTTCCAAGATGAGTTCCATCTAGAGCGGACGGAAGATGGCAGGGCCGTGGATGGCGAAGACTACGGCTTGCTCCTCCATGATCTAGAGGGGAGCTCGGAGGAGACGGGCATCTACCGCGACGCGGGTGCTAAGGAGGACACCAGCGCCTCGCTGGACCCGAAGGCCGCCAGGGGAGAGCCGTCGATATCGCGACGCGGCGCTGGAGATGCCTGAGACACTTTGTAAAATTTGTTAAATAGCAGGTCCACCCACCCATTGGGGGTTTTTAGGGTGTAATAAACTCGGGCCATGGGCCTTTCCTTAAATATTTGTGTAAATGTCGTGAGTGCTTCGCTCTTTTGCCTTCCGTTTTTGGACCGGTTTCATACGTTTCTCCTTTCTCAAACCTCCCTCCTGCGAGTCAGACGGCCGAGGCTCCGGTCCGTGATATGGAGTTCGGTTCTTTGAGAGGAGCGCGCAAGACTTGGGTTCCTCAAAACGTTGAGCGCGAGCGAAACACCCACTGGGCCGGTTGGCGGAAATCCGGCGAAGCCGGTTGGCGAGCAGCCGGTCGTGCGGCTATTCATTTGACGAATGGTTAGCCGGGTTGATCGACCCAGCAGCCTTTGACTTAGTGTATGAAGCGTAAAGGAGCTTTGGCCCGTTGTTCTTGCTAGCCAACAGCCAAAGCTAGATCTGTGGCTTTAGGGAGAAGTGGGGGACCGCGGCGTCCTAACTTTATCAGGAATCACCAAGTAAGGCGGCGGGATGGCGACCGAGCCGGCCAGCCCCCGAGCCCCCGGGGCGAGTCGGACCCGTGGCCGGGTTCAATGGTGTAGTGATGCAAGAAAATAGAACACAATAAATTGGTCAACAAAAGGCAGCCCCCGAGTCTTGTTCGGGGACCCCGCAGTTTCATGTGTTCACAAAAGGCGATGATACATATGCTCGTGCGGCTAACTGTAAAACGGGCGGAGGAGCTCCGCGTTCCATGGCCGGGTCATTTCTTCACCGGCGGTGTCCTTCTTGCGCTTCCGTGATTTGCGTGCATCGATGAGGTAGTAGGCGTTGCGGTCGCGCAAGGCCCTGCTCACGATGAGTGGGCCCTCCCATGGAGGAGACAACTTGTGCTGGCCTGCCTGCTCTTGGACGAGTCGGAGGATGAGGTCGCCCTCGCGGAACACGAGGGGCTTGATCTTCTTGCTGTGGTAGTGCCTCAGGCGTTGCTGGTAGATGGTCGAGCGACTGAGTGCCACGAGGCGTGCTTCTTCGAGCAGGTCAACGCCGTCTTCGCGGGCTTCTCTGGCTTCAGCCTTGGTGTACATCGCGATGCACGGCGAGTCGAACTCGACATCGGTCGGGATGACGGCTTCGGCGCCGTAGACGAGGAAGAACGGGGTGAACCCGGTCGATCGATTCGGCGTGGTGTGTAGACTCCAGAGAACGGCTGGCAACTCGTCAAGCCAGCTGTCGGGTGAGCGGATGAGTGGCTCGACGCCGGACAGGATGAGTCCATTGGCCTGCTCGACATGCCCGTTGGACTGCGGATGCGCAACAGAGGCCAGGTCGAGGCGGATGCCGGAGACGGAGCAGTATTGTTCTAGCGCGCCCTTGGCGAAGTTGGTGCCGTTGTCGGTGATGATGCTGTTCGGCATGCCGTAGCGCACCGCTATGTCCTTGATGAACCGGACGGCTGTTGGCCTGTCCAGTTTCTTGATTGGTCTTGCCTCAATCCAATTGGTGAATTTGTCCACTGCCACCAGCAAGTGTGTCATGCCGCCTCGAGCGGTTTTGAAGGGTCCCACCATGCCTAGTCCCCAGACCGTGAATGGCCAGGCGATCGGTATGGTGCGGAGCGCTGATGCCGGCTGGTGGCTGCGTTTGCTGAAGCGCTGGCACCCCTCACACTTGAGGACGAGCGACTCGGCATCTTCGAGGGCCATGGGCCAGTAGAAACCGTGGCGGAACGCCTTGGCTACCAGGGATCATGATGCGGCGTGGTGCCCGCACTTGCCCTGATGTATGCCGCGGAGGATATCGATGCCCCGTTCCTGCTCGACGCAGCGCTGGAACACGCTAGTGGAGCTGCGCTTGACGAGCTCATTGTTGATGATGCTGTAGGCGGACGCCCGGCGTTGCACTTGCCGATCTTCGGTCTCGTCCATGGGGAGAACTCCGTTCTCCAAGAATTCTGATATCGACAGAGCCCAAGATGGAGCCGTAACCACGGCGAAGACGGCCACCAGGGTGGGTTCCGAGTCGTCAGCCCCCGAGCCGGGTTGAGAAGCCCCCGGGTTGGGTGTGACGACGGCTGGGTCTGGGATGACTGTGGCTGGGTTGAGCGGAGCAGCCCCTGGGTCGGGTTCAGTTGTCCCTGGGCCGGGTTGAGGTGCGGCTGGGTCGTCTGGGACATGGATGGACTCGGAGTCCGGCGAGGGCTTGACGGACGGCTTGCGCAGGTGCTCGAGGGAGACGCTGGACATGATGGCTTGCCGTGACGAGGCGATCTTGGCGAGCATGTCGGCTGCTTCGTTCTCCGCGCATGAGACGTGGAGGAACTCGCAGCCCTCGAAGGATCCGGACATCTTCTGGACGAGGAAGCGGTAGCTTGCCATGTTGGAGTCGCGGGCGTCCCATTCGCCGGAGCACTGTTGCACCACTAGGTCCGAGTCGCCGTAGCACAGGATGCGCCGGATGCCGAGTTCCTTGGCAAGCCAGAGGCCGTGCATAAGGGCTTCGTACTCGGCGACGTTGTTGGAGGCGGCTAAGTGGATCTGGAGCGCATAGCGGAGCCGGTCGCCCTTCAGGGACAATAGTACGATGCCGGCCCCCAAGCCGAGTCGCATCTTGGACCCGTCGAAGTGCATGCGCCAATGCGTCGATTCGGGAGGCGGCGGCAAGTACTGGGTCTCGGTCCAGTCGGCGAGGAAGTCGGCCAGGGCCTGAGACTTGATCGTGGTGCGGGGCTTGTAGAGAATGGTGTGGCCGTTTAGCTGGATCACCCACTTGGTGACCCAGCCAGAGGCGTCCCGGCACTCGATGATTTCTCCGATAGGCGCCATGCTGACCACGGTGACAACATGCTCTTGGAAATACTGCTTCAGCTTCTTGGCGGTGAGGTACACGCCGTAGCACATCTTCTGGTAGTGCGGGTAGTTCTGCTTGGAGGTGGAGAGCACCTCGCTCAGGTAGTAGACTGGGCGCTGGACGGCTTGGATCTTGCCCTTCTCTGGTCGCTCGACCACCAGCACTGTGCTGGCCGCCCGTGAGGTCGCGGCTATGTGGAGCAGCAGCGGTTCCTTGTCGGTCGGCGCGACCAGGACTGGTGTGGTGGAGAGCATGCCCTTGAGGTCTTGGAAGGCCTCGTCTGCCTTGCCGTTCCATTTGAACGTGCTCGTCTTCTTCATCAGCTGGTACAGGGGTAGCGCCTTCTCGCCCAGCCGGCTTAGAAATCGGCTGACCGAGGCCAAGCATCCGGTGAACTTCTGGACATCGCGCAGCCGAGCCGGCTTGCACATGCGCTCGATGGCCTTGATCTTCTCCGGGTTCGCCTCAATGCCGCGTTCCGAGACGAGGAAGCCGAGTAGCTTTCTGGCCGGGACGCCGAAGACGCATTTTTCCGGGTTAAGCTTGACCTTGTATTCGCGGAGGTTGGCGAATGTTTCCTTCAAATTGTTGAGGAGCGTGAGGTGCTGCTTGGTCTTCACCACGATGTCGTCCACGTACACGTGGATGTTGCGGCCGAGTTGCGACAGCAGGCATTTCTGCATGCAGCACTGGAAGGTGGTGCCGGCGTTCTTCAAGACGAACGACATGGTGATGTAGCAATATGCCCCAAAGGGCGTGATGAAGGACGTCTTCAGGGCGTCGGCCGGGTCCAGCTTGATCTGGTGGTAGCCGGAGTAAGCGTCCAGGAAGGATAGGAGCTCACACCTGGCGGTCGAGTCGATGACTTGGTCGATCCGCGGGAGGGCGAACGGATCCTTGGGATAGGCCTTGTTGAGGCTGGTGTAGTCGATACACATGCGCCAGGTCTTGTTCTTCTTCAGGACGAGGACTGGATTGGCCAGCCACTCGGGGTGAAACACTTCCATTATGAAGCTGGCCACCAAAAGCTTGGCGACCTCTTCACCAATGGTCCTTCTCTTTTCTTCGGAAAATCGTCGTAGGGGTTGACGGACGGGCTTGGCATCCTTGCAGACGTGAAGTTTGTGCTCGGCGTACTTCCTCGGGATACCCGGCATGTCCTTGGGGGTCCATGCGAAGATATCCCGATTCTCATGGAGGAAGTCGACGAGCTCGCCTTCCTATTTGCCGTCGAGGCGAGCGCCTACGATGACGTACTTGCTGCAGCTGGGGTCTTCTGGGTTGAGCTTCACTTTCTTGATCTCCTTGGAGGGCTTGAAGGCGGCCTCGTCGGCCGGGTCCAAGGTCGGGATCGACGCGGCGGATGCCTCGCCTGCCAGGGCGACGATCCGATCGACCTGGCGCCGCTGCTCGGCAATAACCAGCGACTCGGCCAACTTGGCGCCGTCTCGGGTGCACTCCAGGGACTTGCGGTAATCGCCGGTGATGGTGATGAGACCCTTGGGACCCGGCATCTTCATCTTCAGGTATGCGTAGTGGGGAACCGCCATGAACTTGGCGAGCGCGGGCCGGCCCAGCAACGCGTGATACACGCTGGACAGGTCCACCACTTCGAACCAGATCGATTCGCGCCAGAAGTGGTTGCTGTCGCCAAACAGGACATCTAGCCAGACCTGGCCAATGGGGGCGCAGGAGAGGCCGGGCACGATGCCGTGGAAGATCGTCCGGGTCGGCTCCAGGTCCTCGGCGTTGAGGCCGAGCTTGGTCATCGTGTCGCGGTAGAGGATGTTGATGCTACTGCCGCCGTTGATGAGGACTCGGGAGAACTTGCATGTGCACCATGCGACGATGGTGGGGTTGAGGATGAGGGCTTAACCACCCGGGCTCGGCATGACTGCCGGGTGATCCTCCCGGGTCCAAGTGATCGGGCGATCCGACCAATGCATGAACTCCGGCTTGGCTGGGACGACGGTGTTCACCTCTTGCCGAAGGAGGCGCTCGCTGCACTTGTCGTCGCCGAGGCTGGTGAAGACGACGTAGGACGCGTTCTGGTCCGGGTAGGCGTCGTTGCGCATTGCGCTGCCAGCTGGAGGCGGTGGTGGAGGCGGAGGCGGCTGCCCCGCGCCTGGAGCCGGAGCCAGAGGGGGCGGGACGTCGCCCCTCATGATGCACTTGGTGATGGCGCACTGCCGGAGCGTGTGCGTGGAGGGTTTCACGCTGCTGTGGTGCTTGCAGGGAGCGTCGAGCATCTGCTCAAAGCTCATGACGGGTTGCCATGCCGTCTTGCCAGTTTGCCGGCGCTTCGCCGCCGGGTCCGCCGCGGGCTCGGCGGCCGCTACGAGCTGGTCGGCCTTGCGCTTGTTGTTCTGGTGATGCTGCTGCCGGCTGCTTTCGCCGTCCGGCTTCGGAGGGGGAACCGGCTTCCCCTTGCCGGCTTCATCCAGCGCCACCTGGATCTTCATGGCGGAGTCGACGTTGGCGTACTTGTCCGCCGTCACCATGAGCGCGACCAGGTGGCCGGCTCAGAGCGTAAGAGTTTTTGCTTGAGGAGGGTGCCGTCTCGGCATCCGTTGACGAAGTACTAGATCGCCTGGACTTCATGGACGCCCTTGCAGCTGTTCCGAAGCTCGGTCCAGCGTGCGAGGTACTCGCGACCGGTCTCCGCAGGCCCCTGCACGCACATGGAGAGCTGGCTAGGGCGGCCGGGTCGCTTGTAGGTCCCCGTGAAGTTGTGGATGAAGGCTTCCTCGAAATCCAGCCACGTGTTGATGCTGCCCATCGGCAGGCTATTCAACCACGTGCGGCCGACCCTTGGAGCATGAGCGGTGCGTAGCGCACAGCGAGACGATGATTGGCACCGGTGATGCCAATGGCCATGGTGTAGTCGGTGAGCCAGTCTTTTGGCTTCACCGTCCCGTTGTACTTGGGGGTGTCGCGGGGGAGCATGAATCCTTTGGGGAAGGGCTCCTCCCGGATGCGGGGGCCGAAGCGCCGGCCCGATGGCGCCGCTCTCCTCCATCTCCAGGGAGTGAGCGAGCCGATCTAGGCGGTGGCGAGCGTCGGTGTCGTCGAAGGCGCGCGGGCCGAGTCGACTTGCGGCCAGGCCATGGGGGGCCGGGTCGGCTGGAGCCGGACACCGGCCATGCCGGCCGGGTCCGCGCTGGATCTGTAGGACGGGCTCGTCACCCAATCCATCGGTGGCCGTAGCAGCCGGGTCGCGCCGAGTCCGGGCTCGGCTGGAGTGCGCCTCGTCGGGTGGCGAGGATGCGGTGTGCAGAAGTTCGCTGGTCCCGCCAAGGCGGGCAGAGCCGAATCCCGCTGGCTTGGCGAGCTGGTTGATGCGGTCCTGTTGGGTGTTGGCGGTGTGGAGGAGTTCGCGCATCCGCCTAATGCGCTCTTTCAGCTCCTCACCCGCGAGCTGGTCCAGGCCGATTGCAGCTGCCTGGGCAGCGCGCATGTTCTTCGCTTGGGTTTCGTAGACGGTTGGGACGGCGCTGAGGGCTCGGCCGATCGCTCCTCCCCAGGCGCGCACATCGGCGACCAGCTTGGGTCAGCCGCGGCGGGCGTGAATCCGTAGGCGGCATCGCGTTCCAGCTGAGCGGCGTCCAAGCGATGCTGAGTGGCGGCGAGCATCTCGGATAGGTCCAGCATCTGCTGGCGCCTTTCCTCGAGCTGGGTTCGGGCCTCAGCGACGTTGGTGGCGTCGACGTCGGTGCCGATGGGGATGCGGAGGCTCTGCATCGCGGCGCGCAACAGATCGGACGGCTCGATCCGTTCCGCTGTGGCCCTGGCTTCGGCAGCCTTCCTCGTCTTGGTCGACGAGGAGGAGGTGCCGTCGCCGGTGACCTAGACCTCCACGTGGACGCCCACTCCCCCGGCGGAAATGCCGCCGCCGAGGGAGAGGGGAGAGTCGGAGTAGCTGAGCACCTCGCTGGGGTACTCGTCGGCCACGAACGCATCGGAGATGCGCAGTGCAGCGAAGGAGGCGACAAGCGCGCCGACGACGTCGTCCGCCAGCGTGACGGACTCGTCGGTGTAGGAGAGGGCCCCTCTGAAGCATGTTCCCGGCCAGCTCCTCGAGCTGCCCCACGGTGGGCGCCAACTGTCGTGGTGGGCGCACGGCATATGCCAAGGGATGGCTAAAGAGAGGAGGAGGCTCAAGGGCGCTGGTGGACTCCAGAGGCGAGGTTGGCATGAGCGGGCGTGGGACGCCGGACATACCCAGGTTCAGGGCTCTCCGGAGAGATAATACCCCTAGTGCTGCCGAGTGTTGTTGTATGATGGATAGTACAATGTTGCTCCTGGAGCTGTATGGAGGAGGGAGGAAGATGGCCAAGGCTTAGGCAGTTCCCCCTCCTCGGATGTTGCTAACTTGGTGTGTGTGATGGAATGAGTTCTCTTCCTTCTGTTGCGTTGTCTGTCGATCGCGGGCTCCCGGGGGTTTTATAGTCCAACTCCTCGGGGGTACAATGGTAATGTTACAAGTCAGTGGGTCCGTATTGTCGGTGTTCGGGAACCCGGGCTGGGTCCCGCTGAGGGCTTGTGGTTCGCCAGGTTCCCCTAGGTGTGCGCCCCACACGCCTAGGGGGACTGTGCGCCGTCTTGTCGATCGTCAGGGCTTGGCCGAGTCGAGTCATGTACAGTCCTCTCTGTCAGGTCGCCGCTTGCTGTTGTCAGCGGTGAAGGCGGGGGCACTGTAGCCACGCCAGCCTTGGTCAGTGGGTAGGTGAGGGGCACTATCGCTACGTACCCGCTGACCAGAGGCATGGGCGGGGTACTGTTGCCTTGGTCATCATTGATTGGAGTCTCGTCCCATCATACGGTCTGGATTGGACAGGAGTTGACCCGTGGCTGGCTTGCGTAGCACGCCATGGGTGGCGCTGGCTTGTTGAGTAGGCTTTTCTCATGCCGGGTTCGGCTGTCTTGCACTAGTTGTTGATGCCAAGTCGATGCATCTTGCCGGGTCGGCTAGTCTAGCCGGCTTGCGGGGCTTGGCCGGGTCGAGCGACCCGGCCAAGCGCGTGCCGGTATTGAGGGGCAGTGCCCACCCTGTTATTTTTGAAGAGGATCCGGGTTCCATTGCCTGCCCGGGGTTCATCCCCCCGACACCTCTCGAGAGAGTTTAGGGCTTGGTGGCGGCTCCATATCGTAAAACGCGATGAATCCTTCACTCCGATTTTTTCTCCCCGAACACGAATATATAGAGTTGGAGTTGAGGTCGGAGGAGCACTAGGGGGCCCATGAGGCACGGGGCGTGCCCAGGGGGGTAGGCACCCCCCACCCTCGTGGACAGGGTGTGGGCCCCCTGGCCTTGATTCTTTCGCCAGTATTTTTATATATTCCAAAAATAATCTCCGTTGATTTTCGGGTCATTCCAAGAACTTTTATTTCTGCACAAAAATAACACCATGGCAATTCTGCTGAAAACAGCGTCAGCCCGGGTTAGTTCCATTCAAATCATGCAAGTTAGAGGTTCCAAAACAAGGGCAAAAGTGTTTGGAAAAGTAGATACGACGGAGACGTATCAATGCACTACACACACGATCTTTCTCACAAGAGACATTGGTTAGTCCAAGGATGTGATTACCCTTTAAGAGATCTTGAAGATTTCTCATGCCGACATGGGCTAGCCGGCGATGCCATAGCCACCCCTTGCCAACCTTGGCCATTAGAAAAGTTTCATGGAATGTGCTCTCTTTCGAGAAATCAACGGTCTCCATCCAACTCTCCAACAAAGTCCACTTCGAGAGTATCCCTCTTAAAGACTTTCACAAAACAATCATAATATGATATAACAAGATGGTATCTCGCTAGCCCTTTCTGTGACCGCAAAACATAAATGTAGAGCACCTTTAAATATCAAGGGCTGACTGGAAATTGTAATTCATGGTAAAAGAGATCTAGTCAAGTCATACTCAATGTAAACTAACAATAATACATGCAAATGACAACGGTGCTCTCTAACTGGTGCTTTTTAATACGAGGATGATGACTCAACATAAAAGTAAATAGATAGGCCCTTCGCAGAGGGAAGCAGGGATTTGTAGAGGTGCCAGAGCTCGATTTTGAAATAGAGATAAATAATATTTTGAGCAGTATACTTTCATTGTCAACATAACAACCAGAGATCTCGATATTTTCCATGCTACAAACATTATAGGCAGTTCCCAGGAAGAATGGTAAAGTTTATACTCCCCCACCACCAACAAGCATCAATCCATGGCTTGCCTGAAATAACGGGTGCCTCCAACTAACAACAATCCTGGGGGAGTTTTGTTTGTAATTATTTTGATTTGATTTGAGCATGGGACTGGGCATCCCGTCGACCAGCCATTTTCTCATGAATTAGGAGCAGAGTCCACTCCTCTTAAGAATAACCCACCTAACATGGAGGATACAGACAACCCTAGTTGATACATGAGCTATTCGAGCATACAAAACAGAATGTTTATTTGAAGGTTTAGAGTTTGGCATATACAAATTTACTTGGAACGGCAGGTAGATACCGTGTATAGGAAGATATGGTGGACTCATATGGAATAACTTTTGGGGTTTATGGAGTTGGATGCACAAGCAGTATTCCCACTTAGTACAAGTGAAGGCTAGAAAGACTCTGGGAAGCGACCAGCTAGAGAGCGACAACAGTCATGAACATGCATTAAAATTGTTCAACACTGAATGCAAGCATGAGTAGGATATAATTCACCATGAACATAAATATCGTGAAGGCTATGTTGATTTTGTTTCAACTACATGCGTGAACATGTGCCAAGTCAAGCCACTCGAATCATTCAAAGGAGGATACCACCCTATTATACCACATCACAACCATTTTAATAGCATGTTGGCACGCAAGATAAACCATTATAAAGTCCTAGCTACTTAAGCATGGCATGGGTAACTATAATCTCTAATTTTCATTGCAAACATGTTTCATTCATAATAGGCTGAATCAGGAACGATGAACTAATCATATTTACAAAAACAATAGAGGTCGAGTTCATACCAGCTTTTCTCATCTCAATCAGTTCATCATATATCGTCATTATTGCCTTTCACTTGCACGACTGAATAGTGTGCATAATAATAATAGTGCACATGCATTGGACTAAGCTGGAATCTGCAAGCATTCAACTCAAGAGAGAAGACAAGGTATTATGGGCTCTTTGTTAGATCATCAATAATGCATATGAGAGCCACTTCAACATTTTCATCATGGTCTTCTCCTCTTGACCCCCAAGGAAAATAAAGGAAATAAAACTATTTACAAGGGAAAGCTCCCAACAAGCAAAAGAAGAACGAGAAATCTTTTTGGGTTTTCTTTTTAATTACTACTACAGGCATGAAACGTAAACTAGCTAAAAGCTACAACTAATTTTTTTTTGTTTTTCTAAAGGTTTTTCAAACACACAAGAATAAGGGAGCGCGGCGACGCTTTCGGCTGTGGAAGATATCAGCCTGTCGGGAAGGTGCATGGGAAGCCTGGGCCATGGTGAAAACACGGTATACCAAGCTTGATCCGAATCATATGGCTCGGGTCGGACCTCTAGGGTCAGATGGAAAAGAAGTTCCCATTAATTTGGTATATGACCAAGTAGAAGTAGCCGCCAAGTATTCCCAGCAGGATTGTAAGTTAGACCACCTGCTGGTCGGCATAGAGGAGGAATTTTTTGAGTCCTAGTGACTATGTACTTTCCTTGACATATGTGACTCTAGCTGAATTGTAAAAACAATTGTCATGGTAGACCTTTTCGCTTCGACCTCTGGACCCGAAGGTGCAGAGTGTTTTCGAATACCTTAGCGGTAAAATAGACCAGGGTATGCGTGGGAACCAGGCGCAGGGGTCATAGTTGCTTGAACAAACAATGTGTATCCGGCTAGTTATGTTATATTACATTATGATTGTAAGAAACATCTTCCAGGGAGAATAGTTCCGTTAGTGGTTCCTTTCCCTGGGTGTGGATGCATTAAAATGCATGTCCGAACTGTGATAGATAACATTACAGTATAGGTAATCATCTGGGGGTTCATAATGGAAGGAATATAAATCATCTTTAGTCCGTCGATCGAGTATTCTCTTAAGAACGCTAGCTTTCGGCTTCACCCAGCCTGAGGTACACATCCGTATGACCCAATAGTAACAATCATAGAGTTGCTCCCTTTATGCCCTAGTCAAACTAACGAGAACGTAGGGCATACGCACAGGAGCCAGGCAACCCAGCTTGGCCAAAACTTAGGTCATATCGATTCATATAATGGCGAAGAAAAGGTACATATGGGAAAAACATATGTGATGAGCTTGATGCTCGGAAAAAATAAGCTTCTGTCCGGGAAGCCCCCAGGTATAGTGGATGTACATGCTCAAGGATGTGTACATCACAGGTGCATGGTTTAGCCGTGTGAAAGAGTTTAAGTTTTAGGAAAAGAAAAAACGAAAAGAGAGGAAAAAATAAAGGAGACAACAAGGAGAATGAGACAAACACATAGTTCGGTGCTAGGCATATAATCTTCGGAGTCTGGCTGCGTTCCAGGGGTTCGGCTCTAGGCGATTGTCTGATGCAGCATGCAGGCGGTACGCTCCTTGCGTGAGAACCTTGTCAATTATGAAGGGACCCTCCCACATGGGCCTGAGTTTGTCCTTTTTCTTCTCCGGCAAGCGTAGGACGAGTTTGCCAACATTATAAGTCTTGGCCTGTACTTCTCTGCTTTGGTATCTGCAGGCCTGATGTTGATAAAATGCGGAACGGGCTTTTGCAACATCGCGCTCCTCCTCCAGGGCATCTAGGCTATCCTGCCGATCAAGCTCGGCGTCTCTCTCTTCGTACATGCGCACTCGATGTGAGTCATGGATAATATCGCAGGGCAACATAGCCTCCGCACCGTACACCATGAAGAAAGGTCTATATCCAGTAGTGCCGCTGGGCGTGGTCCGCAGCCCCCAGAGTACAGAGTCAAGCTCCTCAACCCATTGCTTGTCTGATTCTTTCAAATACCGCACTAGTCTAGGTTTGATGCCGCTCATAATAAGACCATTAGCCCGTTCGACTTGACTGTTTGTTTGCGGGTGATAGACAGAGGCGTAATCGAGCTTAATGCCCAGATTAGCACTCCATGTTTTCACCTCATCGGCTATGAAATTGGAGCCGTTATCGGTGATGATGCTGTGTGGAACACCATAACGGTGCACCACGCCGAATATGAAGTCTATTACTGGCCCCACCTCGGCCGTTTTGACTGGTTTGGCCTATCCACTTAGTGAATTTATCCACCATGACCAACAGTTACTTTCTCTTATGGCTTCCTCCTTTAAGGGGTCCGACCATATCGATCCCCCAGACCGCGAAAGGCCAAGTGATGGGGATCGTTTGTAGAGCGGTGGGAGGCATATGGCTTTGGTTGGCGAATAGCCGGCATCCGATGCAACGTTGGACAAGGTCCTGTGCATCTGCTCAGGCCGTCAGCCAGTAAAAGCCTATATGGAAGGCCTTGCTAACAAGGGCCCGAGTTGCAGCGTGGTGACCGCCGAGTCCAGTGTGAATTTCAGCCAAGAGCTGCCGCCCCTCTTCCTCGGAGATACATCTTTGAAGAACTCCGGTAGCACTTTTCTTGTAGAGCTCTCCTTCATGAACCTTGTAGGCCTTCGAGCGCCAAACAATGTGGCGAGCCTCATTCTGATCCTCCAGGAGTTCTTTCCTATTAAGGTAGGCCAAGAAGGGTTCGATCCATGGGGCAATGACTGCCATGATTAGATGGGCCGACGGTGTTATTTCGGTGGCTGATCCCCCGATGATATCGTCGTGTTCGGAGGCTGGGGTTGTGTTCAGATCCGGACTGGTGTTACCGCTCTCCTCTTGCCACACCACGGACGGCTTAAAGAGCCTTTCCAGAAAGATATTAGGTGGGACGGGGTCGCGCTTGGCGCCAATGCGGGCGAGGACGTCCGCCACTTGATTACTTTCTCGAGCCACATGATGAAACTCAAGCCCCTCGAATCGAGCCGACATTTTAGGACAACGTTGTGGTAAGCCGCCATCTTTGGATCTTTGGCATCAAAATCTCCGTTTATTTGAGATATTGCGAGGTTTGAGTCCCCGCGCACTTCCAGGCGTTGTATGCCCATAGAGACAGCCATCCGGAGACCATGTAATAAGGCCTCGTATTTGGCTGCGTCATTGGAGTCTGTGTATAATATTTGGAGTACGTACTGGATTACGTATACAGTGGGGGATGTTAAAACGACGCCCGCTCCTAATCCTGCCAGCATTTTGGAACCATCGAAATACATAACCCAGTTGGAATACGTGCCGTACTCTTTAGGGAGTTCGGCCTCTGTCCATTCACGACGAAGTCCGCCAGTACTTGGGATTTGATGGCTCGGCGCAGTTTGTATGTTATGTCGAATGGAAGGAGCTCAATGGCCCATTTGGCTAACCGGCCCGTAGCATTGCGGTTGTTTATTATATCATTGAGTGGTACTTCAGAAGCCACCGTTATAGAACATTCTTGGAAGTAGTGTCGTAGCTTCCGGGATGCCATGAAGACCGCATATGCTATGCTTTGATAATGAGGGTATTGGGATTTGCATGGTGTGAGGATGGTGGATACGTAATATACCGGCTTCTGAAGTGGGAATTTGTGTCTGTCCTGTTCTCGTTCCACGACGAGCATGGCGCTCACCACCTGGTGTGCTGCCGATATGTATAATAACATGGGTTCACCGACGTTCGGTGCGGCCAGGATTGGGTTGCTCGCCAGAAGGGTTTTTGTTTCTTCCAGTCCGGCTGTTGCCGCATCCGTCCACTCGAAGTGATCGGTGCGCCAGAGGAGGCGATACAATGGCAATGCCTTTTCCCCCAATCTGGAGATAAAGCGGCTTAAAGCTGCCACGCACCCTGCGAGTTTTTGGACCTGTTTAAGGTCCGTTGGTGTGGCCAATTGTGACAAGGCTTGGATTTTGGCTGGATTTGCTTCAATTCCTCTATTGGAAATGATGAAGCCCAACAGCTTTCCAGCAGGAACGCCAAAAACACACTTTTTTGGATTGAGCTTGATGTCATATGCACGGAGGTTGTCGAATGTAAGACGCAAATCGTCTATTAGTGAGTCGACGTGCCTACTTTTAATGACGATGTCATCCACGTATGCTTCAACTATGTTCCCAATCTGTTTCTCCAGGCATGTTTGAATCATGCGTTGGTAGGTGGCCCCATCGTTTTTGAGCCCGAAGGGCATGGCGTTGAAGCAGAATGGCCCATATGGGGTAATGAATGTCGTTGCGGCTTGATCGGACTCCTTCATTTTGATTTGATGGTATCCGGAATATGCGTCGAGGAAGCATAGCGAATCGTGTCCTACAGTGACATCGATAATCTGGTCAATGGGGGGAGGGGGAATGGATCCTTAGGGCAGGCCTTATTGAGGTCTTTGAAATCGTCGCACAGGCGCCAGGATTTATCCTTCTTTGGCACCATCACCAAGTTTGCTAGCCAGTCCGGGTGTTTTATTTCTCTAATGAATCTGGCCTCAATTAGCTTGGCTAGCTCCTCCCCCATCGCTTGACGTTTGGGTTCGGAAAAACGCCGCAGTGTCAACCATTCGGTCTAGTTGTGCTCTGATGGATGCTATCTTCTTGGGGTCCGTTGGATGGACTTGGAATTTGACTATTTCTTCTGCTGGCTTGAAGGAGGTGGATTTGGGTTGTTTGTCTAGGACCACATCATCTCTGTCCACCGTGGAGCGCAGCGTGGTTAATTCTTCGGCCGCGAGGGCTTCAGATAATGCCTCAAGGGCCAAGGATGCGGTTTTATTCTCGGCGTGGAGTGCTATGTCCGGATCACTAGCTAGAGTGATTATACCATTGGGCCCATGCATCTTAAGCTTCATGTATCCATAATGGGGTACCGCTTGGAAGCGCGTAAATGCATCTTGCCCTAAGAGGGCGTGATATCCGCTGTTGAACGGGGCCACTTGGAAGGTTAGTTCTTCGGTCCGATAGTTCTCCGGTGTGCCGAATACCACGTCGAGTGCGATTTTTCCCGCGCATCGCGCCTCCTGACTAGGAATAATTCCCCGGAAGGTCGTGCTAATTTGCTTGATGCGGCTCCTATCTATTTCCATTTTACTGAGTGTATCCTCGTAAATGAGGTTTAGTACGCTGCCGCCGTCCATGAGAACCTTGGTGAGCCGAAAGCTGTCCACGATTGGACTGAGGACCAAGGCGGCTGGTGCCCGGATTGTCCTGAATTTTGGTTCATCATCGGCATTGAAAGTTATGGACGTGTCGTTCCAAGGGTTTGTTGCTGTGATTTGGGAGACTTCGGCAAGGTCGTGGAGTGCCCTTTTACGCTTATTGTTTGAAGCGAAAGTCTCGAAGACCGTCAGTACTCTGGGGTCATCGTCTTCTGGAGGATATTGCTCTGGGTTATTTTTGGTGAGGATATCGTTGCCGCTCTTGGCCACCTGCCGGAGTATCCAACATGCTCTAAGGCTGTGAGTTGATATAGTATCCGGTGTTGTGTCTAGCTTGCATGGTCCATAGAGGCATCCCTCCAGAACGGTTCCGCGTCTCGTAATGGGCTTATATTTCTTGGTCATTGGGCCGGGCGTGCCACTAGGGTGCGTCCTTTTCACCTGAACGAGGGATTGGGTGCAAACCATCGGTTCCCAGCAGGCTGCCTGAGTTTTCCAAGCGCTTTCCATTGCGCAGTACTTGTATGCTATGGTTGCCAAGTCTGCGAAGCATGATATGCGACGACGGTTGATGGCGTTTAGGATTCCTTCATCCGTGCAATTGTTGCAGAACACTGTGATCGCGTCTTCGTCGTGGCAATCTTCAATCTTATCTTAGACAAGGAGGAATCTGGCCCAGAAGTGGTGGGCCGTTTCTTGATACTACTGCCGTATGACCCTGAGAGAGCTTATGTCTGGTGGGTGGATTAAAGTCCGAACCCTGACCCAAATTAGGATATGGAGTTTGAAGAATCTCCGGATTTAGTAGTTCGGGCTCCGGGATGTCAGCTGATTTTTTGGGCTTGTCATCCGATTCTATGTTCGGAGGACAAGACATGTCTTTCTACAGGTAGGTGTCCGGCTCTTCAAGTTTGGAGATCCGAACGTAGTTCGTCCTTAATATAGAGGAAGAGTTGTCGTCTTGCTCCTCTACTACTGCTATTTGATGGGTGATCGACGAAGTTTTAATTTCTCTCTGGTCGGGTTTAAGCCCAATCCGATCAGAGTCTGTGGCGACCCCCAGGGCGGCGATGCAATCTAGGAGCTCGTTTAAAGACGACAGCTCCACCGGATCCATCTGCTTGGAGTACTAAGAGTCAACATGAAGGGGATTTTTGATGACCCGAGAAGTCATCGTCGGCTTAATGGCCGAACGAGCGGTCATAATGAAGCCGCCCAGCCGGAGGGTTTGGCCTGGGGCCAGTGTTCCTCAGGAGGTGACGTTGTCCTTGAGAACAAGGCGAGCCATCGATCCTATCTTTTGACGGCACAGTGGAACTCTCAATGAAAGTGATACGTCTCCAACGTATCTATAATTTTTGATTGCTCCATGCTATATTATCTACTGTTTTGGACATTATTGGGCTTTATTATCCACTTTTATATTATTTTTGGGACTAACCTACTAACCGGAGGCCCAGCCCAGAATTGCTGTTTTTTTGTCTATTTTAGGGTTTCGAAGAGAAGGAATATCAAACGGAGTCCAAACGAAATGAAACCTTCGGGAACGTGATTTTTGGAACAAACAAGACCCAGGAGACTTGGACCCTATGTCAAGCAATCAACAGGGAGGCCACGAGGTAGGGGGGCGCGCCCTCCACCCTCGTGGCCCCCCTGTTGCTCCAACGGTGTACTTCTTCCTCCTATATATACCTACGTACCCCCAAACGATCAGATACGGAGCCAAAACCCTAATTCCACTGCCGTAACTTTCTGTATCCACGAGATCCCATCTTGGGGCCTGTTCCGGAGCTCCGCCGGAGGGGGCATCGATCACGGAGGGCTTCTACATCAACACCATAGCCTCTTTGATGAAGTGTGAGTAGTTTACCTCAGACCTACGGGTCCATATTTATTAGCTAGATGGCTTCTTCTCTCTTTTTGGATCTCAATACAAAGTTCTCCCCCTCTCTTGTGGAGATCTATTCAATGTAATCTTCTTTTTGCGATGTGTTTGTTGAGACCGATGAATTGTGGGTTTATGTTCAAGTTTATCTATGAACAATATTTGAATCTCCTCTGAATTCTTTTATGTATGATTGGTTATCTTTGCAAGTATCTTCGAATTATCAGTTTTGTTTGGCCTACTAGATTGATCTTTCTTGCAATGGGAGAAGTGCTTAGCTTTGGGTTCAATCTTGCGGTGTCCTTTCCCAGTGACAGTAGGGGCAACAAGGCACGTATTGTATTGTTGCCATCGAGGATAACAAGATGGGGTTTTCATCATATTGAATGAGTTTATCCCTCTACATCATGTCATCTTGCTTAAGCCGTTACTCTGTTCTTATGAACTTAATACTCTAGATGCATGCTGGATAGCGGTCGATGTGTGGAGTAATAGTAGTAGATGCAGGCAGGAGTCGGTCTACTTGTCCCGGACGTGATGCCTATATACATGATCATACCTAGATATTCTCATAACTATGCTCAATTATGTCAATTGCTCAACAGTAATTCGTTCACCCACCGTAAAATACTTATGCCCTCGAGAGAAGCCACTAGTGAAACCTATGGTCCCCGGGTCGATCTTCATCATATTAATCTTCCAATACTTTGTTATTTTCATTCCCTTTTATTTTACTTTGCATCTTTATCATAAAAATACCAAAAATATTATCTTCTCATATCTATCAGATCTCACTCTCGTAAGTGGCCGTGTAGGGATTGACAACCCCTTATCGCGTTGGTTGCGAGGATTTATTTGTTTTGTGCAGGTGCGAGGGACTCGCGCGTAGCCTCCTACTAGATTGATACCTTGGTTCTCAAAAACTGAGGGAAATACTTGCACTACTCTGCTGCATCACCCTTTCCTCTTCAAGGGAAAACCAACGCAAGTGCTCAAGAGGTAGCAAGAAGGATTTTTGGCGCTGTTGCCGGGGAGGTCTACGCAAAAGTCAACATACCAAGTACCCATCACAAACCCTTATCTCCCGCATTACATTATTTGCCATTTGCCTCTCGTTTTCCTCTCCCCCACTTCACCCTTCCCGTTTTATTCGCCCTCTCTCTATCCTCCATCTCTTTCTCTATTTGCCTCTTTTTGCCCGCTTCTTGTTTGCTTGTGTGTTGGATTGCTTGCTTCTCACGATGGCTCAAGATAACACTAAATTGTGTGACTTCACCAATACCAACAACAATGCTTTTATTAGCACTCCGATTGCTCCTCTTACCGATGCTGAATCTTGTGAAATTAATGCTGCCTTGCTAAATCTTGTCATGGAAGATCCGTTTTCCGGCCTTCCTAGTGAAGATGTCGCTACCCATCTGAGCTTCGTTGATTTGTGTGACATGCAAAATAAGAAAGATGTTGATAATGATATTGTTAAATTGAAGCTATTTCCTTTTTCACTGAGAGATCGTGCTAAAGCTTGGTTTTCATCTTGGCCTAAAAATATTATTGATTCTTGGAATAAGTGCAAAGATGCCTTTATCTCTAAGTATTTTCCTCCCGCTAAGATCATCTCTCTTAGAAACGATATTATGAATTTTAAGCAACTTGATCATGAACATGTTGCACACGCTTGGGAGAGGATGAAATTAATGATACGTAATTGCCCAACACATGGTTTGAATTTGTGGATGATTATACAAAATTTTTATGCCGGATTGAATTTTGCTTCTAGAAATCTTTTAGATTCCGCCGTGGGAGGCACTTTTATGGAAATCACTTTAGGAGAAGCTAATAAACTCCTAGATAATATTATGGTTAATTATTCTCAATGGCACATTGAAAGATCTACTAATAAGAAAGTGCATGCGATAGAAGAAATTAATGTTTTGAGTGGAAAGATGGATGAACTTATGAAATTATTTGCTAATAAAAGTGTTTCTTCTGATCCTAATGGTATGCCTTTGTCTACTTTGATTGAGAATAACAATGAACCTATGGATGTGAATTTTGTTGGTAGGAATAATTTTGGTAACAATGCGTATAGAGGAAACTTTAATCCTAGGCCTTATCCTAGCAATTCCTCTAATAATTATGGTAATTCCTACAACAATTCTTATGGAAATTATAATAAGATGCCCTCTGATTTTGAATCTAATATTAAAGAATTTATTACTTCACAAAAGAATTTCAATGCTTTGATTGAAGAAAAATTGCTTAAGATTGATGAGTTGGCTAGGAACATTGATAGAATTTCTCTTGATGTTGATTCTTTGAAACTTAGATCTATTCCACCTAAGCATGCTATCAATGAGTCTCTCAAAGCCATGAGAATTTACATTTATGAGTGCAAAGAAAGAACCGCTAGGATGCGTGCTAAGAAAGATTCCTTTATAAGAGCGTGTTCTTCTAGTTTCCATGATAATAAAGATGAAGATATAAAAGTTATTGATGTGTCCCCTATTAAATCTTTGTTTTGCAATATGAATCTTGATAATGATGGGACTGAATATGATCCACCTTTACCTAGAAGGCGTTCCAAAAATTCGAAGTCTTTAGATTTTGATGCTAAATTTGATAAAAGTGGAATTGAAGAGATCAAAACTCTAGATGTTAATTAACCTACTATTTTGGATTTCAAGGAATTTAATTATGATAATTGCTCTTTTATAGATTATATTTCCTTGTTGCAATCTGTGCTAAATTCTCCTCACGCTTATAGTCAAAATAAAGCGTTTACCAAACATATCGTTGATGCTTTGATGCAATCTTATGAAGAAAAACTTGAGTTGGAAGTTTCTATCCCTAGAAAACTTTATGATGAGTGGGAACCAACTATTAAAAGTAAAATTAAAGATCATGAATGCTATGCTTTGTGTGATTTGGGTGCTAATGTTTCCACGATCCCAAAGACTTTGTGTGATTTGTTAGGTTTCCGTGATTTTGATGATTGCTCTTTAAACTTGCACCTTGCGGATTCCACTATTAAGAAACCTATGGGAAGAATTAATGATGTTCTTATTATTTCAAATAGGAATTATGTGCCCGTAGATTTTATTGTTCTTGACATGGATTGCAATCCTTCATGTCCTATTATTCTTGGTAGACCCTTCCTTAGAACGATTGGTGCAATTATTGATATGAAGGAAGGAGATATTAGATTCGCATTTCCATTAAGGAAAGGCATGGAACACTTCCCTAGAAAGAAAATTAAATTACCTAATGAGTCTATTATGAGAGCCACTTATGGATTGCCTACCAAAGATGGCAATACCTAGATCTATCCTTGCTTTTTATGCCTAGCTAGGGGCGTTAAACGATAGCGCTTGTTGGGAGGCAACCCAATTTTATTTTTATTACTTGCTTTTTTCTACTGTTTAGTAATAAATAATTTATCTAGCCTCTGTTTTGGTTGTGTTCTTTGTGCTTAATTAGTGTTTGTGCCAAGTAGAACCGTTGGGAAGACTTGGGGAAGGTCTTGTTAATCTTGCTATAAAAACAGAAACTTTAGCGCTCACGAGAACTGCTGCCATTTTTAGTTGGGAAGTGCTATTTAGTTAATTCTTTTTGAAGATGATTAATAGATAAATTCCTCACGTCCAGAAATTTATTTTAGAATTTTTGGGGTTCCAGATCTTGTGCTAGGTACAGATTACTACAGACTGTTCTGTTTTTGACAGATTCTGTTTTTCGTGTGTTGTTTGCTTATTTTGATGAATCTATGGCTAGTAAAATAGTTTATAAACCATAGAGAAGTTGGAATACAGTAGGTTTAACACCAATATAAATAAAGAATGAGTTAATTACAGTACCTTGAAGTGGTCTTTTGTTTTCTTTCGCTAACGGAGCTCACGAGATTTTCTACTTTAAGTTTTGTGTTGTGAAGTTTTCAAGTTTTGGGTAAAGATTTGATGGATTATGGAACAAGGAGTGGCAAGAGTATAATCTTGGGGATGCCCATGGCACCCGCAAGATAATCTAAGTACACCTAAAAGCCAAAGCTTGGGGATGCCTCGGAAGGCATCCCCTCTTTCGTCTACTTCTATCGGTAACTTTACTTGGAGCTATATTTTTATTCACCACATGATATGTGTTTTTCTTGGAGCGTCTTGTATTATTTGAGTATTATTTGTTAGTTTACCACAATCATCCTTGCTGTACACACCTTTTGAGAGAGACACACATGATTCGGAAATTTTTAGAATACTCTATGTGCTTCACTTATATCTTTTGAGTTATATAGTTTTGCTCTAGTACTTCACTTATATCTTTTAGAGCACGGTGGTGGATTTGTTTTATAGAAACTATTGATCTCTCATGCTTCACTTAGATTATTTTGAGAGTCTTAAATAGCATGGTAATTTGGTTAAATAATCCTATATGCTAGGTATACAAGATTAATAATAAAATTCTCTTATGAGTATGTTGAATACTATGAGAAGTTTGATGCTTGATAATTGTTTTGAGATATGGAGATGGTGATATTAAAGATGTGCTAGTTGAGTAGTTGTGAATTTGAGAAATACTTGTGATTAAAGTTTGTGATTCCCGTAGCATGCACGTATGGTGAACCGTTATGTGATGAAGTCGTAGCATGATTTATTTAATGATTGTCTTCCTTATAAGTGGCGGTCGGGGATGAGCGATGGTCTTTTCCTACCAATCTATCCCCCTAGGAGCATGCGCACAATACTTTGCTTTGATAACCTATAGATTTTTGCAATAAGTATGTGAGTTCTTTATGACTAATGTTGAGTCCATGGATCATACACACTCTCACCCTTCCACCATTGCTAGCCTCTCTAATACCGCGCACCTTTCGCCGGTATCATATACCCACCATATACCTTCCTCAAAACAGTCACCATACCTACCTATTATGGCATTTCCATAGCCATTCCGAGATATATTGCCATGCAACTTTCCACCGTTCCGTTATTATGACACACTTCATCATTGTCATATTGCTTTGCATGATCATGTAGTTGACATCGTATTTGCGGCAAAGCCACCGTTCATAATTCTTTCATACATGTCACTCTTGATTCATTGCATATCCCAGTACACCGCCGGAGGCATTCACATAGAGTCATATTTTGTTCTAAGTATTGAGTTGTAATTGTTGAGTTGTAAGAAAATAAAAGTGTGATGATCATCATTAGTAGAGCATTGTCCTAGTGAAGAAAGGATGATGGAGACTATGATTCCCCCACAAGTCGGGATGAGACTCCAGACGAAAAATAAAAAATATATAAAAAAGGGAAAAGGCACAAATAAAAAAATGAGAGAAAAAGAGAGAAGGGACAATGCTACTATCCTTTTACCACACTTGTGCTTCAAAGTAGCACCATGATCTTCATGATAGAGAGTCTCCTATGTTATCACTTTCATATACTAGTGGGAATTTTTCATTATAGAACTTGGCTTGTATGTTCCAATGATGGGCTTCCTCAAATTGCCCTAGGTCTTCGTGAGCAAGCGAGTTGGATGCAGACCCACTTAGTTTCTTTTTGAGATTTCATATACTTATAGCTCTAGTGCATCCGTTGCATGGCAATCCCTACTCACTCACATTGATATCTAATAATGGGCATATCCATACCCGTTAATACGCCTATTTGATGTGAGACTATCTTCTCCCTTTTTGTCTTCTCCACAACCACCATTCTATTCCACCTATAGTGCTATGTCCATGGCTCACGCTCATGTATTGCGTGAAGATTGAAAAAGTTTTGAGAATGTCAAAAGTATGAAACAATTGCTTGGCTTGTCATCGGGGTTGTGCATGATTTAAATATTTTGTGTGGCGAAGATAGAGCATAGCCAGACTATATGATTTTGTAGGGATAACTTTCTTTGGCCATGTTATTTTGAGAAGACATAATTGCTTAATTAGTATGCTTGAAGTATTATTATTTCTATGTCAATATTAAACTTTTGTCTTGAATCTTTCGAATCTGAATATTCATACCACAATTAAGAAGAATTACATTGAAATTATGCCAAGTAGCATTCCACATCAAAAATTCTGTTTCTATCATTTACCTACTCGAGGACGAGCATGAATTAAGCTTGTGGATGCTTGATACGTCTCCAACGTATCTATAATTTTTGATTGCTCCATGCTATATTATCTACTGTTTTGGACATTATTGGGCTTTATTATCCACTTTTATATTATTTTTGGGACTAACCTACTAACTGGAGGCCCAGCCTAGAATTGCTGTTTTTTTGCCTATTTTAGGGTTTTGAAGAAAAGGAATATCAAACGGAGTCCAAACGGAATGAAACCTTCGGGAACGTGATTTTTGGAACAAAAAAGACCCAGGAGACTTGGACCCTACATCAAGCAATCAACAGGGAGGCCACGAGGTAGGGGGGCGCGCCTACCCCCCAGGCGCGCCCTCCACCCTCGTGGGGCCCCTGTTGCTCCACCGACGTACTTCTTCCTCCTATATATACCTACGTACCCCCAAACGATCAGATACGGAGCCAAAACCCTAATTCCACCGCCGTAACTTTCTGTATTCACGAGATCCCATCTTGGGGCCTATTCCGGAGCTCCGCCGGAGGGGGCATCGATCACGGAGGGCCTCTACATCAACACCATAGCCTCTCCGATGAAGTGTGAGTAGTTTACCTCAGACCTACGGGTCCATAGTTATTAGCTAGATGGCTTCTTCTCTCTTTTTGGATCTCAATATAAAGTTCTCCCCCTCTCTTGTGGAGATCTATTCGATGTAATCTTCTTTTTGCGGTGTGTTTGTTGAGACCAATGAATTGTGGGTTTACGATCAAGTTTATCTATGAACAATATTTGAATCTCCTCTGAATTCTTTTATGTATGATTGGTTATCTTTGCAAGTCTCTTTGAATTATCGGTTTGGTTTTGGCCTACTAGATTGATCTTTCTTGCAATGGGAGAAGTGCTTAGCTTTGGGTTCAATCTTGTGGTGTCCTTTCCCAGTGACAGTAGGGTCAGCAAGGCACGTATTGTATTGTTGACATCGAGGATAACAATATGGGGTTTTCATCATATTGCACGAGTTTATCCCTCTACATCATGTCATCTTGCTTAAGGCGTTACTCTGTTCTTATGAACTTAATACTCTAGATGCATGCTGGATAGCGGTCGATGTGTGGAGTAATAGTAGTAGATGCAGGCAGGAGTCGGGCTACTTGTCTCGGACATGATGCCTATATACATGATCATAACTATGCTCAATTCTTTCAATTGCTCAACAGTAATTCGTTCACCCACCGTAAAATACTTATGCTCTCGAGAGAAGCCACTAGTGAAACCTATGGTCCCCGGGTCTATCCTCATCATATTAATCTTCCAATACTTTGTTATTTTCGTTGCCTTTTATTTTACTTTGCATCTTTATCATAAAAGTACCAAAAATATTATCTTATCATATCTATCATATCTCACTCTCGTAAGTGACCGTGTAGGGATTGCCAACCCCTTATTGCGTTGGTTGTTAGGATTTATTTGTTTTGTGCAGGTGCGAGGGACTCGTGCGTAGCCTCCTACTGGATTGATACCTTGGTTCTCAAAAACTGAGGGAAATACTTACGCTACTCTGCTGCATCACCCTTTTCTCTTCAAGGGAAAACCAACGCATGTGCTCAAGAGGTAGCAGAAAGCACCAATGTCAGTGTCAAAACCGGCGGATCTCAGTAGGGGGTCCCGAACTATGCGTCTAGGATCGATGGTAACATGAGACGAGGGACACAATGTTTATCCAGGTTTGGGCCCTCTCTTTGGAGGTAATACCCTACTTCCAGCTTGATTGATCTTGATGAATATGAGTATTACAAGAGTTGATATACCACGAGATCGTAATGGCTAAACCCTAAAAGTCTAGCTTGACTATGATTATGAGGATGTATCTCTATGGACCTAGCCCTCCGGTTTATATAAACACCGGGGGGATCTAGGGTTTCATAAGGTCGGTTACAGAGAAAGGAATCTTCATATTTGGTCGCCAAGCTTGCCTTCCACGCCAGGGAGAGTCCCATCCGGACACGGCTAGAGTCTTCGGTCTTTGTATCTTCACGGCCCATCAGTCTGGCCCATATCCAATAGGTCGGACGCCCGAGGACCCCTTAGTCCAGGACTCCCTCACTAGGTGCATCAGCATTAGTTCTCTGAGAATCTTGCTCAATTCTCTTAGGATGGCCCTAAGGATACAAAGATTCCTGAGTCATTTTACCCCCTCTAGTCATAACTCTAACAACATTATCATTATTCTTATTTTATAGTTCATTGAGCAAATCATTCTCAGCCTTAAGTACTTGTTCTACTTGAGTGGTAACCATAGAAGCATGTTTACTAATAAGTTTAAGTTCACCTTTAACTCTAGACATATAATCACTCAACTATTCTAGCATCTTAGCATTGTGATTCAATTGTCTACCAACATAAGCATTGAAGTTTTCTTGTCTAACAATAAAATTATCAAACTCATCTAAGCATTGGCTAGTAGACTTATAATGAGGAATATCACCTTCATCAAATCTATAGAGAGAATTTACCTTTACTACCTGTGTCGGGTTATCAAGATCATGTATTTCTTCAATAGGTGGTAAATTCTTAACATCTTCATCTTTAATACCTTTTTCTTTCATAGATTTCTTTGCCTCTTGCATAACTTCAGGACTGAGAAATAGGATACCCCTTTTCTTCGGAGTTGGCTTAGGAGTTTGTTCAGGAAGTGTCCAATCATTTTCATTACTCAACATATTATTGAATAGCAATTCAGCTTGATCAACAGTTCTTTCCCTGAAAACACAACCAGCACAACTATCTAGGTAGTCTCTGCAAGCATCGGTTAGTCCATTATAAAAGATAGCAAGTATTTCATTTTTCTTGAGAGGATGATCAGGCAAAGCATTAAGTAATCGGAGCTCCCCAAGCTTGTGGGAGACTCTCTTCTTCAATTTGCACAAAATTATATATTTCCCTTAAGGCAGCTTGTTTCCTATGAGCGGGGAAATATTTAGCAGAGAAGTAATAACTCATATCCTGGGGACTACACACACAACCAGGATCAAGAGAATTAAACCATGTTTTAGCATCACCCTTTAATGAGAACGAAAACAACTTAAGGATAAATTAATAGCGAGTTTTCTCATCATGAGTGAACAGGGTGGCTATATCATTTAATTAAGTAAGATGTGCCACAACAGTTTTAGATTCATATGCATAAAAAGGATCAGATTCAACCAAAGTAATTAACTCAGGATCAACAGAGAAATCATAATCCTTATCAGTAATAAAGATAGGTGAAGTAGCAAAAGCAGGGTCATATTTCATTCTAGAATTCAAATACTTTTTTTAAGCTTAGCTAATAATTTCTTAAGATTAGATCTATCATTAAAAGCTAAGAAGTCTCTAGCAGTTTCTTCATCCATAACATAACCCTCAGGCACAACAGGCAATTCATATCTAAGGGGAGAATCTTCATCATCACTTTCATCAATATTACCAGTTTCAATAATTTCATTCTCTCTAACCCTAGCAAGTTGTTCATCAAGAAATTCACCTAGTGACACAATATTATCAAGCATAGAAGTAGTTTCATCATAAGTATCATGCAAAGCATAAGTGGCATCATCAATAACATGCGACATATCCGAATAAATAGCAGGTGTAGGTGTCGCAAGTTTACTCAAAACAGAAGGTGAATCAAGTGCAGAGCTAGATGGCAGTTCCTTATCTCCCCTCGTAGTTGAGGGAAAAATCTTGGTTCTTTTATCTTTCAAGTTCTTCATAATGATAAGCAGATATAAATCCCAAGTGACTCAAAGAATAGAGATATGCTCCCCGACAACGGCGCCAGAAAATAGTCTTGATAACCCACAAGTATAGGGGATCGCAATAGTTTTCGAGGGTAGAGTATTCAACCCAAATTTATTGATTCGACACAAGGGGAGCCAAAGAATATTCTCAAGTATTAGCAGCTGAGTTGTCAATTCAACCACACCTGGAAACTTAATATCTACAGCAAAGTATTTAGTAGCAAAGTAATATGATAATAGTGGTAACGGTAGCAAAAGTAATTTTTGGTTTTATAGTGATTGTAACGGTAGCAACGGAAAAGTAAATAAGCGAAGAACAATATATGAAAAGCTCGTAGGTAATGGATCAGTGATGGATAATTATGTCGGATGCGATTCGTCATGCAATAGTTATAACAAAGGGTGACACAGAACTAGCTCCAGTTCATCAATGTAATGTAGGCATGTATTCCGAATATAGTCATACGTGCTTATGGAAAAGAACTTGCATGACATCTTTTGTCCTACCCTCCCGTGGCAGCGGGGTCCTATCGGAAACTAAGGGATATTAAGGCCTCCTTTTAATAGAGTACCAGACCAAAGCATTAACACATAGTGAATACATGAACTCCTCAAACTACGGTCATCATCGGTAAGTATCCCGATTATTGTCACTTCGGGGTTAACGGATCATAACACATAATAGGTGACCATAGACTTGCAACATAGGATAAAGAACTCATATATATTCATGAAAACATAATAGGTTCATATCTGAAATCATGGCACTCGGGCCCTAGTGACAAGCATTAAGCATAGCAAAGTCATAGCAACATCAATCTCAGAACATAGTGGATACTAGGGATCAAACCCTAACAAAACAAACTCGATTACATGATAAATATCATCCAACCCATCACCGTACAGCAAGCCTATAATGGAATTACTCATGCACGACGGTGAGCATCATGAAATTGGTGATGGAGGAAGGTTGATGATGACGATGGCGATGGATTCCCCTCTCCGGATCCCTGAACGGACTCCAGATCAGCCCTCCCGAGAGAGTTTAGGGCTTGGTGGCGGCTCTGTATAGTAAAACGCGATGAATCCTTCTCTCTGATTTTTTTCTACCCGAACACGGATATATAGAGTTGGAGTTGAGATCAGAGGAGCACCAGGGGGCCCACGAGGCAGGGGGTGCGCCCAGGGGGGTAGGCATGCCCCCACCCTTGTGGACAGGGTGTGGGCCCCCTGGCCTTGATTCTTTCGCCAATATTTTCTATATATTCCAAAAATAATCTCCGTTGATTTTCAGGTCATTCCAAGAACTTTTATTTCTACACAAAAATAACACCATGGAAATTCTGCTGAAAACAGCGTCAGTCCGGGTTAGTTTCATTCAAATCATGCAAGTTAGAGTCCAAAACAAGGGCAAAATTGTTTGGAAAAGTAGATACGACGGAGACGTATCAATGCACTACACACATGATCTTTCTCAAAAGAGATATTGGTTTGTCCAAGGATGTGATTACCCTTTAAGAGATCTTGAAGATTTCTCATGCCGACATGGGCTAGCCGGCGATGCCATAGCCACCCCTTGTCGGCCTTGGCCATTAGACAAGTTGCATGGAATGTGCTCTCTTTTGAGAAATCAACCGCGTAAAGGTTGCCATCCAACTCTCCATCAAAGTCCACTTCGAGAGTATCTCTCTTAAAGACTTTCACATCTGTTAGTCCAAAGAGTGTATCATAACCAATAGAAGCCAATTGGCGAACAGAAAACAAATGGTATTTAAGGGAATGGACAAGCATGACATTTGCAAGAAACATGTCATTTTTGATAGCCACCTTGCCAAACCCGAGTACCTGTCCTTTTGATCCTCCACCAAACATAATGCTCATAAATGGTTGAATAGCTTCCATGAAATCGTAGAGCAATTTGCTATCTCCGGTCATATGATTGGTACATCCACTATCAATCACCCATTTTACTCCATCGGAGAAGGAAACCTACACACAATTATGACTTGGTTAGAGGCACCCATTTTGCAATGGGACCTCTCAAGTTGGTCACAAGGGTCTTAGGGACCCAAATAGCATAAAACCGGAATGCATTTCGAGGACCAACAAGCATTGCATACATTTCTCCATCCTTAGTCTTACGAAGTATATAGGATGGATGCATGAACTCTTTTGGCTTGTTGACAGTGGGCATGCCCCTTGTGGCCTTCCCACTAACAACCTTACCTTTCTCCTTGTGCCCCTCTCTTACAAAAGTTTCTTTTAAAGGGGGTGTGCACTTTTGAGAGGACGTCTTCTTCTTGATTGTGCTTGGGTCAAACCCAAGCCCCTCTTTGGCAAACACCTCATTGTGTTGGCTCAATACCTCATTAAGGTTCTTTTGCCCTTGAGCACATGTCATGAGACCTTTCTCGATTTGAGCCTTGAGAAAGCGATTCCCCTCAAGAATAGATGCTAGATCACTACTAGAGTTAGTAGTACAAGCATCAACATTGATAATAGGAGAAGAGTAAGCCTTGGCTAGAGTTCCAAGATAAGTAAGCTTGAGCATCCCAAAACTCTTTGTAAGAAGGGAGAGCTCTTCTTCCTTAGTCTTGAGGGACACAGATAGGAGCTCACAATCCTGAGAGAGAGAAGCATGAGACTTCAGAGGCGTACTTTTATCATTCATCAACTCTTTGCAAGAGTCATTAGCCTTTTTCAAGGAGGCAAGATCTTTAGTATGAACATCAATGTTTGCACCAATATTCAAGCATAGTTCATCATTTTGTGCTTCCTCATATTGGACTTTCTGCTCAAGGATTTCATATTTTTCCTTTTCCTTGTTCACGAGGGTACCGAGTTCCTTAATGGTGATGGTGTGCGTACTCACCATCTCCATAAGCATATGAAACATAGTGAGCTTCTTTCCTTTGAGGGAGCACATGAACTTATTTAGTTTAGCAAACATATGATCATCTATATCATCATCCTCATAACTATCCTCCGCATCAAGATACTCATCATAGGAGTAGGAGGAGTGAAAAGAGGAGGGTTTTATCATGGGGTTACCTTGACCTTGTCAGGAGAGCTTTGGTCTCTCCATCTTCTATGACGGCCTTTGCCATTAGGCACTTGTGAGCGTTTCCCTTGTAGTCTTTCATATAGTTGTAGGTGACAACATCACCACTCTTGTTGACTAGCCTCAACGTGTTTTGAGAATCTTGAGCAACTCTGGCAACACCACTCACATCATTCGGATCGGATTCTTCATGAGCAACCATTGCTTTCCCATCTCTCTTCTTGAGCTTCTTAGGAAAGGTCTGGGAAACCTTGGTTTATCTTCTCTCTTCTCATAAGAGCACTCGTTGGAGAAGTGGTTGGTTTCTTCACAGTTGTAGCATTTCCTCACTTTCTTCTTCTGGAATCTTCCCTTGAATTTTCCCGCGCTAAACTTCTTGACAAAGAGAGCAATGTATTCATATGACGGGCTCTCATCTGAGTCAATCTCATCACCATCCTCATCCTCATCATCTTCTTCTTCTTCACTTTTCTCTTCTTCACATACATGCTTGGCCTTCAATGCAAGATTGATCTTTGATGTTGAGGTAGCATGCATGTCAAGATGTTTTGTGGCATTTGCCTTTGACTCTTCAAATAGTTGGAAAGTGGATATGATGTCATTTGGAGTCATTTCCTTGAATCCATGGTGTTGTCTTATGTCCCACACTATTTGGTGATGATATGGAGCAAGAGCATGAAGCAACTTATCCACGAGAAATCGCTTAGTCAAGTTGAATCCATCTTGAGTCTTGTCACATTCACATGACTCAGTGTCGGCAGTGAGAGTCATGAGACGCTCAAGTAGTTGCTTGGGAGATTCACCTTTCTCCATACAAAAGTTTTGCAATTGACCCTTGGCAATTTCATATTGAGCAAGCTGGAGTGTGGAGGTACCGGTCTTGGTCCTCACAATGCTATCCCATAATTCCTTGGCACTTGTGATGTGTATGTATGGTCTCCTCTGCTTGTCAGTCATACCTCTTCTTATGCACATGGTTGCTGTGTCATTGAGATTCTTGTCATATACCTCTCTTGGAGTAAGATTCTTCGGGTCAACAGCTTGGTAGCCATACTCCAAGATCTCCAACATCTCAGCATTTCCATATCAAAGATGATCCTGCATAGCAACTCTCCACAAACAAAAATCGGTAGTGTCATCAAGTAAAGGATGTTTACCTTGCGGGTTATACTTAGGCTTCTCTATTTGATGTCTTGCATAAAGCCAAGGAACACTGAAGTGTTCATTACTAGGAGGTTGTTGGCCAAGTGAAGGGGTTGCACAGCTGGCCTCGAGGCCGCACCACCAGAAAGTGGTGCAAGCATCATGGTTAGTGTGCCTAGCCTCATTTGGACCAAGGCCTCAAGAGAGGCATCATGCTCCTCCTTTTGCTTAGCAAGAGCTCGTTCCAGATCCTTTGAAGTGAAGGACTTGGCTTCTGTGGAAGCCACGCCCGCATTCTTTGGATCTGCAACAAGGGGAGTCCCATTGGGGTTCATCTTGCTCTAGGGCGGTTAAGCCACAAGAATAGAGCACGAGCCTCTGATACCAATTGAAAGGATCGAGATGGACCTAGAGGGGGGTGAATAGGTAAAATTAAGATTTTAATTATTACTTAGCAATTTTAGGCAATAATGCAGAATATGAAAGTGAGCCTAACAATTGCAAGTGTGATGCTAAGAGCTAAGCAAGATAAACAAGTAACACAAGTATGTGAGTAAGAAAGCACAATATGATATAAGTAAGTGCTAAGAGACAAGTAACCACAAGTAGAGATTTAGGGTTAGGAATAACCGCAACTTCGGGAGACGAGGATGTATGATGATGTTCACTTCCTTGGAGGGAAGCTGCGTCACCGTTAGAGAGGTGGATGTTACCACGAAGGCACACCAATGCCAAGAAGGCTCACCCTATTCTCCATTTGAGACAACACCACGAAGGCATTTCTCAACCACTAGTGGTAGACGTTAGGGTGGTCTCCAAACCCTCACAAACTTTCCGGGGGAAATCACAATGGTCGATTCCTCGCCGGAGCAATCCTACCGCCTAGGAGTCTCCAATCTCCAAGAGTAACAAGATGCACCACAAAAACAAGGGGGGGATCAACTTTTGCTCTGGTGAATGTGTAGATCGAGCACTTCTCCTTCGCTTCTCAAAAGATCAAGAGATTTGGTTGCCTAAGGAGGGAGATCTCCAAGAAATCGAGGTCTGAAAATGGAGGTGAGAGAAATGGAGTCGTCAACGTCTTTGTGAGGAAGAAGAGGACTATTTATAGGTGGGGGTGGAATCTGGCCGTTGGAGGCAGATTTCTGCGTATCCCGGAAGTTCCGGCCAAGTTCCGGGCTATTCAGAGAGTTTGCACAAACTCAGTAGTACCCCGGAAGCTGCTGGAATAGGGGACGGAATTTCAGGAGTCCGGAAGTTCCGGCCGCACTGGAAGTTCCGGGTGACGGAAGTTCCGGCCAGGGTCCGGAGAGGTTCCAGGCTACATAGAGAGTTTGCACAAAAGAGCAGTTTCTCTGGTACCCCAGAAGCTTCCAAGACTCGTGCCAAAGTTCCGGCCTAAACAGAAACTTTACACACTAAGATTTTTAGATCAATGAGAGAAAGTAAGTTGATGCCCCAGATGTTTTTACGATGCACCCCTCTTAATAGTGCGGCTGCCCTAAGGACTCAAGAAACAAGAAAACTTTATGGAACTTTCCTTTTCTTGGGCACTCCGCTTTTCCTTTTCTTTCAATATAAGAGGGAATAACCATCCATGCTTCACTTTAGCTTAATCAGCGCTGTTAACACTAGAGCATGTGGTTAGAAACACAAATGAAGTTGTCATAGATGTCAAAAACAATTTAGTGCTACATTGCACTTTCATCCACGTCATTGCATAATTTGGGTACACAAAGGAGACTACAGCACACCCACACTTCCTAATCGAGCAAGTTCAACAATTAAACAGAGCTAGCTGACCTAAACATTACTCTAACAAATTAAATACGGATGCTCTTAATTAAACAAAACAAAGAGTACTACTACGGCTGGTGCTCGTCGATCTCCGCTGCCGCCTCCATGTCCAGATCGCGCCCGACGGTCTCCTAGGGAAGGGGCTCCATGGTATCCATCGCACCATACTAGGAAAGCATCTCGCCATCCGCATCCTCCATCTCTTTGGAAAAGGCAGCCACGAGCTAGGCGTGGGTGGCCGCGATCTGGGCTTGGACGGGCTCCGTCGTCGCAAGGTATGCAGCGGAGGAACGGATGGCTTCTCGAACGCTCTTGGCGATTGCCAACTCTTCGGCCATGGGGTGCCAACCATTGTCGGAGAAGCTTCGTTCGATTTGTGCGGTGACCGCCAGGAGCTAGGCGTGGGCGGCCTTGACATGGTTGTGGGCAGCACGCCGCCTCCGCCGCCACCGGAAATAGTTTTTTTCTTGGGTTTAATACTTGAAAAAAATCAATGGTTTTTAAATATAAAACACTCATAGCAAACGTTTTAGTTAGAACACCCATATGCAAACTGATAGCTTCCCCAGGAAGCCAAGGGAAAATGTGCCGAGCAGGATTTGTGCAGCACTTGATCGCAAACGTTTTAGATAGAACACCCGTATGCAAAGTGAGAACATGATTTGTGCAGCTCTTTAAAGCAAACAGTTATTTTGGATGACCTATGTGCAACCACTTACAAACAATTTGGTAAGATTTGCATCTGTCATATTGGGTATGTTGCCATTTGTCAATCTGGAAAGATTGACATTTGTTGATCTAGTAACATTGCCATTTGTCAACCTTGTAACACTGTAATTTCTCAAAATATGAAGCTAAAAATCACTAGCAGTATCTAATTTTTGCAACTAAAATTCAGTAATTAAGCATAGATTTCATTCATAGATTAAGCAGTTGTTCTTAATGTATACAAATAGTTCAACTCGACAGCTGAACCGAACAAACTTTTCCCCAATTGTTGCCAACCATGTACTGAAATAGCTAGTTCAACTATATATACTAGCTAATTTTAAGTACGTTGTACAGTTCCACCACATCTATAGTCAGATGAACTAAACAAAATAGCCCCTACGAAGGGGCTTTGTACTACTTCCATCTGCCTCTCCTATGCCGAGAGCGCTTATTAAGAGGCAGAGGAGGAGGAGCCTATCGACGAGCTGGACAACTGCAATACGGTGGCTACCGCTGCTGCAGCTTCAGCGACGCTCACCTCGAACTCCCTCTGCTGCTCCAGATGACCCCTCTCGAAGCGGTGGTTCTCCTCGTAGATCCCCTGATTCCTCGCCTCTGAGGCGACGTGTGCCATGGCCACGGCGGCGTTAAGGCTCTTTGCATGCTCGACGAGGCGCTCCTCCTCCTCCCATAGGAACTCGGTGTAACACGCAAGGTCGCTGACGCACGTGCGGGCATCCACCTCCGCCGCGGTGGTGTTGCGGCAACGGCGGCCGGCAACAGCTACCGATGGGCAGCGTCGGCGGAGCGTGTGGTGGGTGTTCCGTGCACACCCAACAGGGACGCCACGCGCACTACACTACGCCGGGGACTGCACCGTCGCTGCGGTGTAGCCTCCCAGCTGGAGCTGTCCTCTGATGATGGTGGAGTGGCCGAGCGACGATGACGGACCGGTGCCATTGGCGATTGTGGGAGAAGCAGACGAGATAAGCTACAGGGAGGGAGGGGAAAATGCGACGTAGGACTTGCCGGCCGTGAGGGTTTATATAGCAGGCCGGTAAGCATTGGGATCTTGGGGAATTTCATGAGTCGGGCGGGAAGCTTGTGCGGGAACCTGCGAGGTTGCGCGGTAACGGGCTCACCGACGATTCATTGGCGCCACCGTTTGGCTAAAAGAAAGCCCCCACGCGCTGCGCAAGCTTGAGCTGTATGCCGTCTGCGGAAGCGGGGTGACAAGACGTGTGAGAGGAGGACGAAAGGCCACGTACCCATACGGTTAATAAAAAAAATGTTTGCGATTTAATTACCTACTATACCCCCATCCTGGTTTATAAGTATGATTTAACCAATAAAATACGAATGCATGTCACCAAAGATTACATAGTTGGATTCGTATTTGAACATAGTTTCCAATTATATAATTTTTATAACATGCATTAACATTTTGTTGTTTAAACTTGAGGGCAAAGTATGGCACAAAATATAAAGGGGACTATAGACTAGACGGGGGTAGTAGCACACGGCCGCTCTCTACGCAGCGACGCAACTGTTGGCCGGCTTGTACGCGACCATTTCCTGCGTGTTCAACTTCTCTATGCGTGTGGTTGCTTGCGGTCCAGGCGGCCGCGGCGTGCTTTGCTCGCGTCCCGCCGCGCATGCTCTGCTCTCACGTCCCTCCGGGTGCTCTACCCTCATCCCTCCATGCGCGTTGCCAGTGTTTCGGGCCGGCGCACAATCACGCACGTTCATGTGCATGCGGTTGTGCCGGGCGCGGCGCGATGATGCAGTTACCCGCTGCAAAAACTGCCATGCGGACGCGCCGAGAATCCACACCGCCCGGACCCCTTTTATTCCCGCGGCCATTTACCTTCATCTATCGTCTTACTCGACACAATAAGCACACCCATGAGGACACATACAGAGGGGACATCCAGCAGTTCCAATGGCACTCCCCGTGGCTCCAATGGCGCTCCCAGCGGCCGACGACAACAACAGCGGGCACTTCGCCACGCAACATGTCGTGGACACCCATGTGAGGGGGAAGGCTCCATCAGTGGTGTACACGAATGATCCGGTCTCGGTGGAGAGCTCCATCCAAACTATGGAGCAGTTCCTTGCCGAGGACAAGTACCAAGTGGTCGGCTTCGACCTCGAGTACACCATGGGTCATGTCGACCACGATCAGAAGGTTGTCGTTGCCCAGTTGTGTGTGCGACATGACGTCCTCGTCTACCACTACCACCTGGCCACAAGGCCTTCCAAGCATTTCTCCAGGTTTATCAATAGCTCCAACTACAGTTTCGCTACGATGGACACCACCAACGATCTAAAAGCGATCAAGGTTTCAGGCTTGAAATGCCCGAATCTTATCAACATCCAGCGCCACTATAAGGTCTGGGGCAGCGACAAAAACAAACTGAACTCCCTGGTTGGCCTCGCCTCGGCCATCATCGACCCCTGCTACATGAAGATGAAGAATGAGAGCAATAAGGACAAGAACGCCTGCCATAGTGTGTGGCATGAGAGACTGGATGAACAACATGTCAAGTACGCGGCCATGGACGCATACACAAGCTACGAGATATACAGGCGGATTGTTGACATGAGGAACTGTCTTCTTCCTGCCCCAGACGAGGGATCGAGCCACAGAGCAGTGGCGGGAGCGTCACAAGAAGTAGATGACTAGACGATCGTCTCTCCTACTTTAGAATGCAAGAAATTGTTTATTGAGGTGTGTGCGAATGATCTGTATAGTCACTTATGTAATTGAATGTTTATTTTAGTTATATATATACATGTTATTCTTCTGTAGATAGAGAAAATCACACAACTTATTAGCAGCAATCATCTGTGTTATTACTGGTCTTCGCACACATTTCTGATGACGGACCTGTTTGCCGCGTATCACACTTCTTGTTCAGTTGAACCATTTCCACTGAGTTGCCTAATCACACACAGTTCATCCTAGTGAACCGTATGCTGTATATCACACACACCTTCATCTGGCTGCCCGTTTCTTTTGTTCCTCCTCATCGCAAATAGTTAATTGAACTGAACTGTGTGCCCTGCATCGCAGACGCAACTAAAATCTGAACCGTGTTTGATGCATCCTCCACCGCAAACGTTTTGCACCTTTTTTGACAGTTTTTTACACCACAGTTTGCGATTATGGCATCGCACAGAGTTTCATCGAAGGGTCTCTGATCGTAGTGTCGCGTTTGGACCATCCTGCCACTAAAAAAATACTTCCGTGATGATACATGTTAGTCACAGTAGGTCGCTTTTTTTGTCATGCATGTACATCCATGACAAATTTATGACAGAATCAAGATAGTCATACATGTGCTGTCGTAGAAGTGTTCCATCACATTACCAAAACTATCATCACAGAAGTGTCCACTTCCATGACGATAAATCACGCGTCACAGAAGTGCTTTCGTCAAGGGTGACCGACACGTGGCATCCACCATAACGGAATGCCATTAAGCTATCGGGTCGGGTTTTGGATCCGATAACCCGTTAATAGCCCCGACCAATGGGGATTTTCCACGTGTAAAATCATCATTGGCTAGAGAAAACATGTGTCGGCTCATCATTGGGACAGATGTCATCCACTCATTGGACAGGAGGCACCTATGATAGGTCGACACGTGGCACGGCCCAACAGTGGCCCATTCTGGTGAAAAAGGCCGGCCCAGTAAAAAATAGCAGGCCGGCCCATATAAGGCCTACTTGTGTCAGGTCCATTTAAGCCCACGGCCCATACGAGATGTGCCAATTCGGCCCGTTAAAGATTTCACACCATTGCAGCCCATCGTCAGTTCGAGCCCGTTAACAGCCCGCTATATATTTGGGCTCAATATCGGCCCAATGAGATTTCGGCCTGTTAACGGCCCATTTAATGGATGTGCCAATTTTCAGGATGTACATCTTTCGGCCTTTTAGCGACCCATTTAAATGTTGGGCTAATTTCCGACCCGGTGTGTCTTTCAGCATGTTGACGGTCCATAAATCTGATGGGCCATTTGTAGTCGGACCTGAGTTTCGGCCTTTTAGCGGCCCATTTAAGTGTTGGGCCAATTTCTGGCCCGGTGTCACTTTCAGCCTATTGACGGCCCATAAATCAGTTGGGCCAATTGTAGTCGGACCTGAGTTTTGGCCTTTTGCGACCCATTTAAGTGTTGGGCCAATTCCCGACCCTGTGTGCCTTTCGGCCTGTTAATGGACCATAAATGAGTTGGGCCATTTGTAGTCGAACCTTAGTTTTGGCCTCTTAATGGCCCATGCCCTTCATGGTCCAATACCAGCCCGGTTTCTCTTTCGGCCTGCTAAAGGCCCACAGCACAGTTGGGACGTTTACAATACGACCTGACTTTCGGCCTCTTAGCGGCGCATGCTCTTCATGGTCCAATACAAGCCCGCTGTCTCTTTCGGCCTGCTAAAGGCCTACAGTATAGTTGGGCCATGTGTAGCCCAAAGTTAGTAACGGCCTGTTAACGACCCGTGAAATAAATTGGGGCCACCTATTGCCCGCTTCGATGTCGGCTTGTTAACGACCCGGGAGGTAAGAGGGCCGACCATTAACTTTCGGCCTATTAACGGCCCATTAACTTAATGGGCCCACTAAAGTTCGTTCATGTCTTTAGGCCAAATTAGATAATTTGATCCCATTATGACGAGCAAAGGTACGACATACAGGGCATAACGTTGCACATCCAGAATATATTACAGGAAATTACATCCACTAGGCAATCAAAGATTGATGCCAGTGCAAATAAATGAGCAGAACCTAACCATCTACAACGTCACAATCTGCAACCTCAGCACAGATGACGCCCATAAGCATGTGGGCAAGTTCTTGCTGCTTTGCCACACAGTCTCTGAAAACATTGATCAGTTGTTGTGTCGCACGACTCTGCACCTCTGATTCATCGACCATTTCCATCATTGCTTCAGCCATTAATTGGTTCACAAACATACATTTATTCCGTCGCATTCAAGACAGAGGATACTAAATAGATTCAGATGGCGTTTTGGAAGGCTTGTATTATTGATAGTGGAGAGTGTCTTGAGCACTGCATCGTAACATAAATTAGGACGGGAACCAAACAGATTAATCATGAGTTATTGCCATATTACTTGGCCTAGATTTACTGGAAAGAAACAATGGGGTTGCCTTGCTGTTTTCAGAGTTGTCTTCTTATCTTCAGCAGCCTGCACAAAATTAACACACTAGCATTGCTATCATTGGCCAAGTCAGATAATAGGAAAGCAACATTGACACAACGAACGTTTGGGCAACTAGCCTACACCAAATTAACACAATATGGCACAGCTATCATCAGCCAGGTAAGGTAATACGAAAGCAACATTGACACAATGAATGAATGGGCAACCAGAGAAGCACTACAATTCAGTAATGTGCGTGATATAAGATAGCACATTCATGCAGCTAAGTACGCAAAACTACCAGGCAGTTTTCCTTACAAAAATCAACATTGGCGCCTTTAACATTTTGCTACAACTAATTTTAGATCAGATAAAGGTTAGATTCAGGCCGATTAACAAAATACATGCTGATGTAAAAATATAGTGATATACAACAGGTACTTACATCAGCACTGGAGCACAGAGAATTCCCGCAAGATATTTTCCTCGAATACGATCCCAATGGAGGAAGTCTTGTATCGTTTAAAATTATTTTCTAAAAGAGAGACGGGTAAGAAACATGTAGAAAATATGATCAGAATGCTATAAAATTTCATGATGCGAGGATACGCACACGCTTCTTAGAATGGAGTTGACATTCTTTTGCTGGACTGGAGCGGACTAGTTCTTTGGCCACTAGAATCTGCTTATTATCAGTAGGGGTTGGGTTTCTCTGTGCTGGAGCAGTATCTATGAAAAATGGGGTTGGTTTATTATCTCCTGGCATTTGGGTCTTTTGCAAAGACCTGGTTTGTAACCCTACAGATTCTAACATAGCCGTCTTCCCCTTGCATGCCTTATATAGAAGAATGGTGCCTCAATTATAAAACATGCTATAGCAGAGATGTAATAGGTACTGAAGAATAGAAAGGCATGACATATTGACATGTATTCCCACCATCCGGAAATAAATGGATGGGTCTAGGCGTATTTCAGTTCTAGATACATCTAGTTTGATCCATTTCTGTGACATGTAATCCAGGTGGAGGGAGTATGACGTAAGAGCTAGGGATACGACAGGACAACACAGTAAAAAAACACTGAAAACCCACTGCAGAACCAAAGTAATCAAACCCACTAATATGAGATAGTACACTCATGCCGCTCAGGATGCAAAACTACCAGACAGTTTTCCTTACAAAAATCAACATTGTGGCCTTTAATCATACATTTTGCTACAACTAAATTTAGATCAGATAAAGGTTGGATTCACGCCGATTAACAAAATACATGCTGATGTAAAAATATAGTGATATACAACAGGTACTTACATATGCATTGGAGTACAGAGAATTCCTGCAAGAATCTTTCCTCACAGACGATACTAGTGCAGAAATTCTTCTATCTGTTAAGCTTATTTTCTAAAAGAGAGATGGGTAAGAAACATGTAGAAAATATGATCAGCATGCTATAAAATTTCATGATGCAAGGATACGCACACGCTTCTTAGAGTTGAGTTGACATATTTTTGCTGGACTGGAGCGGACTAGTTCTTTGGCCACTGGAATCTGCTTATTATCAGTAGGAGTTGGGTTTCTCTGTGCTGGAGCAATATCTTTAAAAACTGGAGTTGGTTTATTATCTCCTGGCATTTGGATCTTTTGCAAAGGCCTTGTTTGTAACCCTTCAGATTCTAACATAGTCGTCTTCCCCTTGCATGCCTTGTATAGAAGAATGGTGCTTTAATTATAAAACATGCGGCAGCAGAGAGATGGAATAGGTACTGAAGAATAGAAAGACATGACATATTGACATGTATTCCCTCCATCCGGAAAAAATGGATGGGTCTAGGCGTATTTCAGTTCTAGATACATCCTTTTTTATCCATTTCGGCAACATGTAATCCAGACGGAGGGAGTATGGTGTAAGAGCTAGGGATACGACAGGACAACACAGCAAAAAAACACTAGTTGAATGTAAAACTGTATGCTAGCGGAATACATACAGAAATAACTAAGGCAACATACACGTGTATGATTGGGAAAATAAGATGGCATTGCAACAGAGCACTAGAATAGCACTTCAATGTAAAAAAACATGGTATGGTAGACAGATGAAGTACATACTGATGAATAACAATGCATAAGATATTCAGAAGCATGATGTCCAAATTAAGCAGATGGCATTGCGATAGAGTAGAATGATAGTACTTAAATTTGAAAACATGTTATCATGAATGGAATAGGTACTGAAAAACAGGAAGGCATGACATATTTACATGCATGATCAGCATGCTAAGCACATGTCATTGTAACAGAGTAGATACAGTCCAGGACATTATATGCATGTTGTACCCATATCACAGTCCAAGTTAGAGCAAGGACCTTGTGGGGTGAAGAGGATTCATCATCTTTCTGCAAGTCTTCTGAAGAACTGCCTTTACATGTTCCATCATATTGGGTATCATTGACATCAAGTTTATTGACCTTTACATTGCTCCGTGAGGTTCTTGTGGATATATCAGTGTGTGCAATTATATCTGACATGCATGGAAGACAACTAGTAGTTAGATTTATGTAATGAGTGCCTGTAGGAGACGACATAAATAGTAGGACTGGGGTTAACTAGCAGCAACAGGTCTCATAAACTAAAGGGAGAACACAGATGAAAGCTACAGAATATGTATCGTTTGTACTCGAGATTAACTAGATGGCACACAAAAGTATTAAAGAACACCATAAGAAATACTAGAAGTGGTATAATACTATAATCACCAGCCTGTGGGATAGCATTGGCTGATGGATGATAACTATGGAACAGTGTTACCTAAAGAACAAGTATCTTAGCTGAACTATGGAACATCGTTAACTCCTGAACAAGACCCGTAAGAGATCAGCATGAATATATAGTGAAATGTGATGATCTATTTTCCATGCTTAGATGAATAACAAAGCCATAAATGTTGCACACAATATGAGGGTACAACCTATCTGGCTGCCATCCATAGGAGTGAGCATCATGTGCTGACTTGTGGATGGCCCTGCAGTTGTTGTGGCTGTGCATGTCGGGCACGCGCATTCGATGCAGGGAACTGTTGAGTGGAGACTATAGCTCCCTTCTGGTGTATGCTTCCCTTGTTGGAGCAGCCGTGGTGAGTCGGAAGACGATGTGCCTGAAGATGCAGATAACGCATAATGTTAAGAACGACATATCTCTTTGATCTGAAGAAATACACTAAGAGATCAACAACAAGGTACGAGAGTGGTCACACGTCTGTTGACTGAAGACTAAATTGGGGTCACACGATTTTATTTTATTTTGGTACTGTCCCATCTACGCCAGATGGCTGGCCGTCTTGTGCCTCCTGGCTGACACTGTTCGGAATCTTCCCCGAAGAGCCAGCGACCAACGGCAGAGAAGCCTGCCTCTGCCGTCTGTGGCCCCGGCCAAAACCCCGCTTCCCGCCCCACCGCACTGCCGTGGTTGCACCGCCCCCGGGCCAATCCACAAAGACTCCGCGTCATCCAGATCCGGCGGTGGCAGACCTTCAACCCACGCAACTCTAAAAGATAGCCATCTAAGCGCTGCTTCCGCGGCGAACTTTGCGGCCCCGCACCCTTATGTTAGACACCAGCCAAACGGCAGCCTAGGAGCTCCGCCGCCTCGAGGGGTGCTGCTTCCCATTGCAAATCGATTGGCCTAGAATAAAAATTCAGACAACTGACGCCTAAATAAAGTGATTTGAGATGAGGGTGCGACCTATCTGGCGGCATGGTGAAGTAGGCAGGTCCAGCTGCCGAGTCGGTGAGGCCGGCGCGGTTGCGGTGGCGACCGGCGGCAAGGAAAGAGCGATGTTGCGACGGTCGACGGCTACGCCGAAGCAGCGCCAGGACTCTGGACGGATCCAAAGTTGGAGCCGCTTCGGCGCCGTGAACAACGGTGGGGGTGAATCGGCTCTGGTACGGTTCACGCGGCCGTCGTCGAGGTAGCACCAGCAGCACGGAGTAAGAGGCGCACGACCCAGTGCACGACAAAAAATGGACAGCATCTCCGGAATTTGGGAGGAGGGCGGCTGTGAAATTGGTGCGGTGGGGGCGCCATGGAGGTGGGGCTGAGGTTTCGCGGCTCGGGAGAAGGGAGCTTCCCTGGGAGAAGGTGATTTGGCGCCCACGAGGTATGAATTTGGGCGGGCGGGGGAAATTGGGAGGGGAGTGGAACCATGTCTTACGGACGCATTTGTCTGAAATGTGAGGGGGAGTTACAGTTCTACCCTTGCCTATTGGCTTCTCGGCTTGGGTCTGTGTACTGAGGGTCGGGGATAGTAGAGTAACTTTGCTTCTCTAGGCGGGAGCGATTTCGGGCGAGGAGGGCGTGTTTTGAACTATAGTGGGCGCGAGCGATTTCGGGCGAGGAGAGCGTGTTTTGAAATAGTGGGCGCGAGCTATTTCGGGTGAGGAGAGCGTGTTTTGCCGACCATGGTTTATGAATTATTCGGCACATGTCATTTCGGCCGAGGAGAAGGCGCGCTTGGATGAAGTTACGAGCCTACCCTCGATGTACAACGGGCCAATTGATGTGTGTCCCACATAGGACGGTAATTTTGCGTCTCCCATTTATTTGCTTGGGCGAATTCCACCGAGCAGAGAGGATGTTTAACGGTTCGTTCAAATTTTGGGAGAACGAGCATCCACGTCTACCTTACCAAGTCGATTCGGATCAAATTTTGAAATATTAGCTTGCCACTTCTTTTTTAGATGGAGAGATGATGCTCGGGAGTAATGTGTTTTTACATGCTCGTTGCTAGCGATTTACTATATGACAAATAGTTGACCCACTCAAAAACGCGAATCAAACCCAAAATGAAATATCTCGATTCAATGAAATAGCTCGTTTAGTAGGTCAAAATAGTGAACTAAATCCAAAATTGAACACCTCAATCGAGTAGCATGTTGTACAGTATTATAGTACTCCATGAACATGTTGAAAGTCAAATTAATGAACTTGTTTGATATACGCATATATCCGTTCATGTGTGGATTGCAGACAACATGTTCTCCAATTTAAATATTTGAATGCAAGTTTATATCGAAACATGGTTTATATCAGTCTTTGATGCATAAAACGCGACCTCCCCCTCTCCCGGACTCCTGTTCTCTCTCTCTATCTCTCCCCGACAATCTTCAATTCTGTCGCACGCATCCGACACAAAAACCTTGTTCATCCCTCTCCCTTTGTCTCCATCTCTCTCTCTCTATCTTTGTGTGTGTTGTGTGTGTGTGTGGGGGGGGGGGGTCTTTCTAGTTCGCATGCATATATACACCATCTATAGGTCTCTCTCGCACACTATGTATGATACTCTAGCTAGTCCAAGCTAGATATCTTGGGTGCACTCATCGTACGCACATAGATTCCTTGGCTCTTTGCCTGTAACTCTCTCACGCACCACTATGTCATCTCAGAGCTCTTCCCCCCCTCTCTCAAACTCTCCATCCACCTGGGTCACACATACACATGCATATATCACTCGCACTCGACAGGCCCATTTAAAACTCTATCTCTCCCCCTCGTTCTCTCTCCATCTCACACGCGCACACACACAATCTCATGCCCAGCTAGCCAAGTATGATGGTCTCTCACTCAATTGTAGGCACACGCAGTCCCCCCTATATGTATATGACTAGCTAATCTTAGTCTCCATCACAAACATGTGCGTGGTCTATCTCGGTTTCTCTCGGGGCATCTTTCTATCACGCACGCACTCCCTCGATCTCCCACCCATATAGTCCCCTCACGATCTCGATGAGATCTCTCTATCACAAACACACCCTCTCTCCCTCCTCATGTGTCCATGCCATCCATGTGTCCCTCTCGACCTTTGTTCCTTGTTGGCCACACCTCTATTGGACATGTGCTACAGGGGTGTCTCTCTCCATTGCAAACAATCACACACTAGCTATCTTCGTGTATCTCCTCGCCTCACTTTTCCATCTCGGAGATGCATGCGTGATATGTTCGCATAAGAAACGAAAAAACACACACACTCTCTCTCTAATTTATCGTTTGTTGTCACTTTCTCTTTCACACACATACTCTTTTTGCACACTTACTCATTGTCCTTCACACACACTTGATCTGCCTCGACTGAGGCACTCTCCTCGGTCCATAGCATATAGATTTATTGAAAAGTCAAACATCACAAAGTTTGACCATGTACGTGGAGTAAAAGAATTACATCTAGTACGGCAAACATATGCCATTAGATTCACCATGAGATGTAGTTTGCTATGGTGTATCTTTGGTATTGTAGATATAAATAACATTTGCGTAAACCTGATCAAAGTTTCCAAAGTTTGACTTCTAAAAAATTTACATGCACTGCATTATCGAGCGGATGGAATATCTCTTTCCCCCTCTCAGCTATCTGACGCACCACTCAGCCTTATCGGGGCTCCTCAATCTCTCTCAAACTTTATTGGTCAGATTGGTTCGTGATCTGAACCTCATGCCTTGATGGCCGGTACTGCCTGGTGTGGACGTGAGATGTAAAATATTTCTGCCTGGCTAGGCTTGTGTGGTGTTGAAGCGTTTGGTTCATGCTTGGGCCAGGCAAAGCATCAACGTCCCATCAATCAATCCATGCATCAATTAATTATGCTAATATCCATCCATGTTGCTGTTAGCCTCATGGCCACACGACCAGGCATGACCAGGCATTCGAAATCGATCGCCTGGGCCAGGCTACTTGCAGTGTCTGGAGTTCAGCTAGGCTAATTAAAGTGCAAGGGAACCCAGGCCAGGCGGGCTTTCTTTTTCACAGGGTAGCAAACAAACAAGCGTGCATGAAATCCAGCCACAACCCCAGGCCAGGCAAAAGATGCTCAGGACGCAAGCCAAACTGGCCTTATATCTCCCTGGTTCACACATACCCATGTCTCGCTCGCGCTATACATATAGACCCATCCAACACTCTCTGCCCTTGTTCTCTCTCCATGTGACACGCACCCCCCTAAGTACCATAATCCCTCAATCCATCATAGGCGCAAGCACTCCCCCCTCCTAAGTATGATTATCTCTTACTAGCCAATAGGAACACACGTATTGTCTCCTTCCATCCATACGTCTATCTCGATATCTCCCGGGGCATCTTCTTTCGCGCACACACCTTGTCACTCGATCTCCCACCCATGTAGTCCCATCATGATCTCCAGGTGATCTCTCTATGAAAAACATACACTCTCTCCTCCCCATGTCTGCATTTTCTCCGTACGTCTCTCTCGACCTCTCTCCCTTGTTTGTCAGACCCCTCTTGGCCACGTGCTAGCTTAGGGGTCTTGCTCTCTCGGTTCCAAACAACCACACACTATCTCCTCACCTTGCCTCCGTTGTCGAAGATGCATGTGTGATATGTTTGCATAAGACACACACGCTTTTTCTCTACTTTTATCGTGTGTTGTCCATGTCTCTTTCACACACGCACACACACTTTTTTCACTCTCTCTCTCTCTCTTGTTTGGGACTCTGTCACGTCCATAAGCATATGGATGTTTTGAAAAGTCAAACCTCAGAAACGTTTGACCAGGTATATGTGGAGAAAAACATTTACATCTGGAACAATCATTAGATTCATCACAACATGTACTTACTTCATACTATCATTTATCTTTGATATTGTAGATATAAGTAATTTCTTTATAAACTTGGTCAAAGTTTCAAAAGTTTGACTTAAAAAATGTTGGAACTACATTATCGAACGGAGGGAGTAGCTCTTTCTCTCTCTCTCTGCTATCTCTCACGGGCCTCCCCTCTCACTCGAACTCTCTATACCGACGGATTATACGCTCACTGTGTCAGCGTATAGCTCCGTATATTGATTAGTTGACCAGTCAACCAATCCACATGCTGCCTTGTCAGCTCGTGTTCTGTATCTTCGTGTGCTGGCCATGTGGCAGTGGGTGAAAATAAGTAAACTAGAGGCCCATCTGACACGCGGTGAAGTAAACAAAGTTGAAACCACTCGGGGTAGCACCCCGCACGCTAGTAAATTGAGGGCGCATTAAGGACAAACTTCTTGCGCGCGAAGGACGCACTCGCGCACAATTGACCACTGCGCGACGGCATGCACAGAAGGACGCACTCACGCACACCCAGCACACAACACACACCAGCACACGTGTACACATCTAGGAGTAGAAGGCCATGGAAAAATCTGGCGCGATGGCCGTTGCCGGAGCCGTCCACGCCCAATCTTGGTGTTTCGTGCAATGCACGGGCATCTACGCACGGGAAATTATGTCGAACAGGGCTAGTTGTAAGCAGTCTAGCTCTACATCCATGATGATAGTGACCGCAGACGGTGAGGCTGACTATGGTATGCCGAACACGGCGCCTATACTCAGGTGTCATCTCCGGCGCAGGGTCTTGTCTCTTCACTGTGAGGAGCAACACGTAATAATTTGACCAACGGGTAGTACAGTGCTAGTACTCCTACTACTACATTGGTAGTACTACTACTAGTACTAGTAGCACCACCGTCTGGATTTAGGAGTACTACCATGTCCACCGGCACCGAGGAACGTCTCCAGGTAGTATTGCTTGAGGCCGCCAGGGCGAGGGGCCGCTTGGACGACAGCTTCGTCTCCTTGTTTGACGAGGACCTTGTCGGTTTCCTCGACAAGTTCACCGTCGTCAAGAAGCTTGCGGACGACTTTGACGTAAGCCTCCAGCCGACGCACCCAGGATCTGCGATGCCCGCCACCCTCAACGGCCACTATGGTAACAACCTCTTCGACACACTGGTGGCCCTGCGACTGCCCGCCGTCGCGCCGGAGAATGTCCACCTCGAGGTCGCGCTCGCCATGCAGCGCCTGGCGCAGCAAGACACCATCGACATAATCATCCACGTCTACGCGCAAATCATCCACAAGGACTACTACATGCAAGAGGAGGACGATAGGACGCTGGCCTTCTTGGAGCGCAGGGCAACCTTGGATGGTACTGTTCAGAAGCACGTTGAGCTCGCCGCCAACGCCGCTGCTCCTCACACGTCGGTTGGTGACCCGGCGCACTAGGGCGTGAGGATGTCATTGAACGTTGATGGATCCGTATGTATTTTTATATTTCCGTCAAATCCATGTAGTAGTATATGATACTACAGTAATTATCTTACCTTTTGCATCAACTTCATAATTTTCGTACGTACTCCATGCATGAACGGCAACGGAACCAAACTTCTCATTACTCTAGGCAAAATCATTATTTTCTATCTACCGGTCGCGCCATGGAGCAGAACCAAAATTTACAAGTTACGAGTTCAAAAGGAAAAGCCTGCCGTGTTCGCGTCGCACCCCCACACGGTTGGCCCAGCACGCCACTCAAGCAGGAATGCGTGTGGTGTTGCATTTTCACTTACAAGTGGGACCGTAGTTGAGCAAACCGACTATCGGTAAACCCCCACCCCGCCCACCGCGTGATGGCTGAGAAAACAGGAGGGAGAAGAGATGGCTGTAGCACGGACTCCAAGAAAATTGGTGTCGGATGGGACTCGTGTGGGTGGCGTGTGCCGTACTGCTAGACGTGAATGCTAGTTATGGCCGATGCCACCCCACTATATCGAGCCTATATCGAGGTACGTAGAACAAATTTCCTGCTGTCCGTGCTCAACCCTCCTCTATCTCTCTTCTCAGCCAGCCAGCGGATGCACGGAGCCCATCGTCTGTTTGCTCACATGCGGCCCCACATGTCAGTGAAAACGCAAGAGGACCCACTGAACCTGCACATCTTTCACCTCGACGTGCTGGTGATGAAAAACAAATCCAATAAAGATCTTCGGTGGCCGCTTTTGGAGTTACTCAAGAGTAGTAAGATTCTATTTACAGTTTAACCCAAGATGCACATCTCATGACTCCAAGAAATAATATGGTGTCAGATGTATGTCGTGGTGGTGGCGTGTGCCGTACTCCTGGACGTGAATGCTTGTTCTGGCCCATGCCACCCTACTACTCCCTACTACTTACTCCTACTATATAGTACTAGTATCGAGGATTCGAGGTGCTGGTTACGTACAGCGGACACATTAACATATTGCTACAGTAAAAATACCCGCCCGACGCGCGAAGCATCTGAAGCTAGTACAAATAGTGTACTACTATTGTTGATTGGCCTCATCCGATAACCTGTTGCAATGCACGTACAATTATGTATTCGAAAAATATTTTTTTGCCTCGTCACACCACTCACTCAGAGAAGCGACTCGAAAGCCATTCATAAATTTAGTAAGTTTATCACATGCATACCATTTTATTACATACAACAGGTCATCAAACCACATCGACAACGAGGATACATTATAAATACTAAAGTTTTCACCACACAACAAATAACAAGCAATGAAATGAACTTCAACTCAACCATTCCTCGGCGTTGGAAACGCTTGCTTTGAACCACAAGTGATTCTCTGGGACGGGCCATCGATTGTTGATCTGGAAACCAACGCAGGACTGATCATCCAGGCTGAAGCAGCCTACTATATCCCTACTAGGGTAGGGAACCACACAAATGTCCGAGGTATAGACACAGTTGCTTCTCATAAATGTGACAACAGCAGTTGGATCGCCTTTCACCATCATCGGATAGTTTTGTCCAAGGAAGAGCGAGTTTTCTCCAAGACTATCAATTCTGTACCAGGGAGAAGGAGTTAGCTCTAGCACACTAGTATCCATCCCGAATACCATGCAACGGGTGTTGGAATAGGTCCGGAGAGTGCGACCATGGGAGACACCTGCTTCCTTACCAGTAACATCATCAGTGGGCTATATACACACAAGAAGAGGTGATCCATCGGAATTAGTTGCCAGGCGCCATAGAGTATATGGGCGCTGCTCGTCCTCATGCTCGTGATCATCACCATCGTCATCTCCCCCTTGGTTATAAAAATTTTCAAGTATAGGTGGTGGGATGTTCACAGGACCTTGGAAACACAAGAAGAAGGTTAATTAGTAAATGGAAACTTGCTAACCCGCATGCATGTGGATGAAACAATTATAATTACGGTGGAAGACAAACATACCGAAATGAGGATGCCATGCAAAAATAGTGCCACGAGTGGTCGCAGCAAACACAAGGCGCTCGTATTGAATTGCATCACAGTACTCATCCGTGTACAAAAACTGATTTTTGAGCAATATCCATCGAGTGAAACCATCAAGGAAGGCAACAAGCTTGTCGAAGATAGCAACAACATCATAGTCGCTGTAATTCCAAGAGCGGTTGGGAACTCGACAAATTGCTATCTTTCATAGAATACAGTCACCATGATCGTATTTGAACGTGCGTACATTACCGGCATGCTCAACCTCTGGGCAGTGTGCTGAGATTTTTGGAAGTGGAACCCGGTGAGGAGTGTACACATTCACAAGTTCCCACTCGTAGTTGGACCCAATGTAAACAACCCAATCTCCATTTGCGCCCGCCCAAGCCTTGCCCTCAAGCGATAGCATCTTAACATCATACGTATCATTATCAAGCGGCATCAACTTGCACAGGGCGAGGCCTTCGTCGTGCCGGCGCCAGTCATCATCAGGGTCATGGCGAAGAAGATAGGGGAGATCAAACCGCTCCTTGACTCTTGGGTTCTTTGTAATGATGTTATTAGTTGAGTCGAGAATGGGCTTGAACGAACCTACCATGCTAGCCGAGGTGATGACGTCACACTGATCAATGAGTTCCTCCACCATGTCATCTTTCAGATCGGGGCAAGAATAACGGGGTCGTTTCCGACCTGTTCCCTCCATGGAGAAGACGATCGAACAATGGCAGAAGAAAGGGTGAAGGGCTGAAGGAAAATGGAGGAGGGAGAGGAAGAGCGTGCGACAACAGTTCCAAATCGAGAGGGAAAGGCGAAGAGTCGGTGGACGGTTGCGAGTTTGCCACGGTTCACGAAGAGGCGCCCCGGCCTACACGTCCGTTCAGAAATACTCCTACTACTCGCTGTCGTCTCACTGATATGTTGGAACGGGACCACATGTCAACGAAACATGGTGTGTAATTTCTCATGCAAAATGCGATCTGGCCGCGTTGGCCCGAGGTGCCGCATTAGTTATCGACCTTTATTTTTTTAATGGTGTGTCGATCAGTTTTGAAGCACGACTAACTGGTACTGTACGCAGAGAAAATATAAACTACTCTACCACTACTCCACCTCCACTACTAGTAGTATAAAAAAGATATATAGGCTGGAGCTTGAGCGCTTTCTTGCTAAGGGCTGCCCACTTGCTTCTCACACTACCACCCTCTCTCTAGATCTAAAAAAGACAGCCCCTCTCTCCCTCCTCACCGGTGGTCATAGATCCACCGGGGAAGAAAAGGACGTGCAGCGTTGACGCACTCGTCGTCGGAGAGCGAGGTCATGCACTGATGACAAGGCCGTCCTCTCAGACCTAGCGCCCGCGCGGGATGGCCTCCGTCCCCAAGCTTGCTGCCATAGTGTGTGCGGAGGACGACGACCACGAGCGAAGCCACTTCCCACCGACCCTCAGGTATGCTACCTCTTTTCGAACCATAACCTTGTTCTATTACCCCATCTGCCACGTCATTGCATGTGGATCTTTTTCCACTCCACCATCTTCCCAATTTGCTATCCTCTGCTTTGCTGGCCACGCGGACGAAAACCATAATTTGCACTATTAAAGGAAACCCTACTTCATGCAGACTAATCCATGTCTGGGTTGAATAAGGAAAGGAAGGGAGACTGTACTGTCCAAGAGAGTAGGCATCGAACCCACATATAGGTTGAAAAGGGGAAAATCAGTAGCTAAGGAACGAGTCTCGTGTCTCTTGGTTGAAGAAGGGTAGAAAGGCATGACAACGCAATAGAGAATGACCGGGTCGATCGGTTTGTTGTCCTCGTATAGGAAAAAGGTGGCTAAAGAGAGCAAAAATGGGACGTAATCCACATATGCTGCCTGGATATTTGTTGCTCTGGGCAACCATACCTCCCTCACCACTCTGCGTCCGTGGAGGTACATCGTACTGGTGCGCCCATTGTCCGAATGGGCCTCCCATGCTCTTATTGCCACTTTTTTTGCTGTTAGTATAACGCCATCAGTCAAGTCAAGCAATGCTATTGCTAAAGTGATGCCACATTTAACTAATGCCGCTCTCAGTCTAATGCCACCGATAAATTTAAGCAATGCCAGCAGTCTAAGGCATTCTAATGCTATTGCACAGCCAGTATACCAGTGCTAGAGTTTATTGAAATCTGTTCAGTAAAACCATTATACTGTACCCTGTAATAAACTAACTTCTCTACTGTTGCACTAGCCACTAGATTAGTGTATATTTGTAGTATTCGAATGGTGTTGCATTAGCGTATGGACATAAATAAAGTGTGGCAAGCTTTCCCAGATATGTGCTCAAGAAAACTACTACCTGTTTTTCTAAATACTAGACGTTTGGGTACTTTAAATTGAACCGCGAAAACGTCTTATATTAAGGAACAAAGGGTGTAGAGTTCACTCAAATTATCCCAGCAAAGCTAGTCACACCTTTGTTAAAATTAATGTTCATTATGTTATCAGAGGAGGTCTGTATGTTTGTCTCTAATGCCTGTCGACTACATACCTGACATCATGATGTAATTTTAAGTCATTTCCTTTTATACAGTGTCACTGAATTGTCAAGGCGGTGATGGCATTTTATTTTAGTAGAACTGCACAAAATTTTCTTAAAAGAAGAGGAAAGGCCAGGAATGGCTCAGTTTTTCAGAAAAAACTATGTATGCCTTCGTGACATCAGCCGCTGTTGCTTTATTTATTCCTTCAAACAGGTGGTTAGAAACAGTCTTTCTAGATTTTCCCATTATGAAATTGGAATGCTTATATTTGTGAGTCTATGCTTCAACTAGTGCCACTTTTAGAGTAATCACACTTTCAATATCTATGCAAACAGGGATGCTTGATTTTAGTGGAACTGCACAAAAAGTCCAACTGGTTCAACATTAGGAGCATGTTTTTTCCAAACCTTTATATCCAATTGGCGGCACTATGAGCTGTTCATTACGAAGGTACATGGTTTGCTACTATCTTGCTACTCTTTTTGTACTGTCATTAGATAGTAATACTAGTGGTTTGCATGTGAATTTATTGGCAGGGTGGACCTACATTGGAGGTGCAGGACAGGATTCAATGATTGGATGCTCAATTTCGGTTGTATTGATTTCACCTCTTCCATCACTACGAACATGGATATCCTTGGTCTGATGAAGAATAGGCGCTATATTTCTGCTCTGAACCAGCAAATCAATTCAGTATGAAATTGTCCAGGGCAAAACATAACTGTATCAGATTGTCCAGTGCAGAACATGACAGATGCTAAGCGGAAGAGACATGTTTAAACCGAAAATACAAGGTGTGGTATATGTTTACTAGCTGCTTGATATTTGCGCAGACAGAGATGTCTGCCTGTTGCTTTTGGCAAACAAACAAAGTGTCCGCAATTTTGGTTGAACTGCACAAGAGAATAGTATAGTCACTGCATGCAGTGCCATTTGAAAATAGACACAGAAAGATTGGATAGTCACTTCATGGACTGCAGAAAAGTAGTACTCTACTATTTATTGGCCAACACTAGGTGCTTCATTGCTTTGGTCTGATTATACATTGGGCATCATTTTGCCTAAGTTAAAGTTTGTATTCCGAAAATAGTCTCATGGTGTGATCGAGAGAAGACCAAATCATATTGCAATGGATGTTCCTCCATCATGTGTGGTTCATTCTCATGGTTCCAGCTGTTGGTGAAACCACTTACGTTTGCAAGAGGAACTGTAGACTTCACAAACAAATTTGTCTTTCAGTCTGTACTGAATGTTGGCCAAGAGAAGCATCCATGTTAGTAGGAAGAACAAATGTTTTTTCTAGATCTCTGCTTTTGGAGCTACATATTTGTATATGATCTGTTATTGTATATCTTAATATTTTCATTGTTGATTTGTTATTGTATATCTTAATATTTTTGTATATAAACTTGGTCAAAGTTTGTAAAGCTTGACTTTGACCAAAGCTAATTGCTACGTCTTGAGCTTGCGTTGGTTTTCCCCGAAGAGGAAGGGATGATGCAGCAGAGTAGCGTAAGTATTTCCCTCAGTTATTGAGAACCAAGGTATCAATCCAGTAGGAGGCCACGCTCAAGTCCCTCGTACCTGCACAAAATGATAGCTACTCGCAACCAACACGATTAGGGGTTGTCAATCCCTTCACGGTCACTTACGAGAGTGAGATTTGATAGATATAATATTTTTGGTATTTTTGGTATAAAGATGCAAAGTAAAAAGTAAAAGCAAAGTAAAAAAGCAAAGCAAGATTAAAGTGATGGAGATTGATATGATGAGAATAGACCCGGGGGCCATAGGTTTCACTAGTGGCTTCTCTCAAGAGCATAAGTATTCTACGGTGGGTGAACAAATTACTGTTGAGCAATTGACAGAATTGAGCATAGTTATGAGAATATCTAGGCATGATCATGTATATAGGCATCACGTCTGTGACAAGTAGATCGAAACGATTCTGCATCTACTACTATTACTCCACTCATCGAGCGCTATCCAGCATGCATCTAGAGTATTAAGTTAAAAACAGAGTAACGCCTTAAGCAAGATGACATGATGTAGAGAGATAAATTCATGCAATATGAAACAAACCCCATCTTGTTATCCTCGATGGCAACGATACAATACGTGCCTTGCTGCCCCTTCTGTCACTGGGTAAGGACACCGCAAGATCGAACCCAAAGCTAAGCACTTCTCCCATGGCAAGAACTACCAATCTAGTTGGCCAAACCAAATGGATAATTCGAAGAGACTTGCAAAGATAACAAATCATACATAAAAGAATTCAGAGAAGATTCAAATATTATTCATAGATAGACTTGATCATAAACCCACAATTCATCGGTCTCAACAAACACAGCGTAAAAAGAAGATTAGATCGAATAGATCTCCACAAGAGAGGGGGAGAACTTTGTATTGAGATCCAAAAAGAGAGAAGAAGCCATCTAGCTACTAACTATGGACCCGAAGGTCTGAGGTAAACTACTCACACTTCATCGGAGGGGCTAGGATGATGTAGAAACCCTCCATGATGACGACCCTCTTCCGGCGAAGCTCCGAAACAGGCCCCAACATGGGATCTCGTGGATATAGAAAGTTGCGGCAGTGGAATTAGGTTTTTGGCTCCTGTTCTGATCGTTTGGGGGTACGTGTGTATATATAGGAGGAAGGAGTACGTCGGTGGAGCACCGAGGGGCCCATGAGGCAGGGGGCGCGCCCTAGGGGGGCGCCCCCACCCTCGTGACCTCCTCTTTGACTCCCTGGAGTAGGGTCCAAGTCTCCTGGATCACGTTCGGTGCGAAAATCACGTTCCCGAAGATTTTATTCCGTTTCGTCTCCGTTTGATATTCTGTTTCTCCGAAACACTGAAATAGGCAAAAAACATCAATTCTGGGTTGGGCCTCCAGTTAATAGGTTAGTCCCAAAAATAATATAAAAGTGGAAAATAAAGCCCAATATAGTCCAAAATAGTAGATAATATAGCATGGAGCAATCAAAAATTATAGATACGTTGGAGACGTATCACTAATATGCGAACTAAATAAAAATGGAGGGAGTACCTCCTTTCCGGTTTGCAGGCTTAATTCAAACCTCTCACCAACCAAGGTACTCCCTCCGTCCGGGATTTATTAGTCCCGTGAGCAAAGCAGCAAGACCAAGGCATGGCAATAATTAACGGCATGCAGAAGTTTAAGCCTAATTAATTCCAGCGATTTAAGTGGCTGCATGCGTGCCCTCGGCTGCGACTCGTTGCATGCTGCTTCGCGTACTGCCTGTGAGCGATTCTGAGTGCCTGCATGCAGCCGACCGTAATTAAGGCAGCTAACTGATGCGAAAAAAGATACGCTTTAAATCCATGGAATCATTATTGACAAGGAGGGAGATGATTCGAGTGCACTTGTTTGACCGCCATGCCGGCGTGCGACCCAGACGGGACGGGACGACACAATCATAATTTTAGTTTCTCTAGTTTTCCACGGCAAGCTGGCGCGCTAAGCCATTATCCATTGAATTCCAATGACCGTCGTGCTACCTTCCGCATATAAGTACTGTTTCCCGGCCTTCTCAAGTGCCACCGTGATCCAACTCGCCATATCCTCATAAGCCCCGACCGGCCCGACGTCGCTCGCCACGTCCGCCATGCCCCCGCCCATCCGCGGTAGGCGATGCCGGAGGCGGTCACCGCCGAAACTAGTGTTCGGGTTTTCACCGGAAGGCAGATGGAGGGAGGAGGCATTCTATCTGTCTTTAGATGGCAATGCAGAGATCGAGGAGTTGTTGGAGCGCGACCGCATGGCGGAGGAGCAGGAGTTGTTGGAGTACGACCGCCTGGCGGAGGAGCAGCGTATCGCCAATTTGCGCCACCAGCGGGACATGGAGCAGCAGCGCACCGACGCTCTGAGTCGCGAGCAGAGCGCCCGCAACTGGGCCGACTACGTGGAGGCCGGCGCCCGGCAAATAGCCCTGGAGGCTGTCGGGCATGCACTCGTTCGCGACGCCGATTTTTACTACCATCTCGTCAAGTGGGTTTCCCGCTTTGAAGCCGAAGCTTCGATGGACCACACCGGCATGGAAAGGGCCAACGCGCGCGAGCAACGCGCCCTATCGCACCTCTGGCAAGTCCGAGGCAAGGCGGAGGACACCGGTGCCGGCATTTAGCATGGACAGCAGATGGCGGTCGGCATCGTCTAGTTAGCTAAGAGTAAGTTAGTACTTGTGCGCTACTAGAGTGTTAGTGGGAGTAGATAGTTAACTTGGCTATGATGGTTGTCAACGTGGAAGTTCGGTACTCTATATGTGGATCAGACCTGTTACTTTGTTCTGAATGTTGAACTTTCCATTTGAAGTATGGAATGGGCTGTTATTTTTTTAATGGGTTGTATTTGTCCTCCACGGTTTAGAGGCTGACTTGTGGGCCTTGCAAGTTGACGCGTACACAATCAGGAGATGATTGTACGTGGAGAGGATGACAGCAGGGACCCGCCAAGGTCATGGAAGTACGCAAGCAAGTGCCTCCTTATTTCAAGCCAATAAAAAATGGCTCCTCCTAGTGGATTTCTGACATCTGGGTCCCATGCCATTGTCAACGTAGTCAATAAACGAGAGAATTGCACAACGAGCGGCTGACACCAGGGACCCAGCAGCTCGCCCAGTTATTTTTGTTTTGGGTTAATTTGATAAATGCCACTCCAAATCTGGTGTATCCGAGAAATGCCACTGCAATTTCCAAACTTTGAAAAATGCCATTTCATGCCATTTCTAGTGGCATTTTTCGAAGTCTGGAGTGGCGTTTTTCAAAGTTCGCAAACTGCAGTGGTGTTTTTCAAAGTTTGCAAAAATTGCAGTGGCATTTTTCAAAGTTTGGAAATTGCAGTGGCATTTTTATGAATCGCCATAATTGGAGTGGCATTTATCTAATTTGTTTTTGAGACGGAAGCAGGGTGTCAACTGGGCTGTGTGGGACACTCTGGACTGTCTAGACAGCCTTTTCTTTTATGTTTACCAGAGACCAGCCCAGTAGTTTTTTTTCTTTCTGAAAATGGCTAGCCCAGTTCTTTTGTGATTTGTCAAGTAAGTCGCTTTATCAGGCCTGTTGGGCTGCAAATCTTTCAAGACGAGGAGAGCTTCATTCGGCTGGCCGAGAAAATGGCCTATCAGTAATGAGAAATGGGCTGTACATTTTTGAAACACATCAAACCGGCAATTATTTTCAAATATCTTTTTTCATTTCAAGATTTTAAATTGCATTGATTTTTATGCATGGAAAATTTATTGGATTTTATATTGATATACATTTATTTTTAAAATCAGTCTGAATGTGACTCGAAATTTCGGGATTAAAAACAGTTCAGACCGCATCGACATATGCAAAATTTCGTATAATTTTTTAACCATGGCCACAATATGGGCTGTAATGCTAACATAAAGAATATGGGCTCCAAAAAATCCCGTAAGAATTAGCAAATGGGCTGTAAATTATTTGAAATAATGGCAGATGTGTTGTATGCTGTTTTCCACAGATTTGAGGCTTTCGACAGATGGCCTGTATACTGTTGGGTGTCCATCCAACGGCCGTCGTGCTTCTTCAATCTCTGCTCTTCCTGCTCCAGCCGCTCAAACAAGCGCCGACGGGACTGCCTTCTCCCTCCTCCCCGCGGCCGGCTGTGCTGCCGCGCAGGCCTCACCGCCCCACCGTACTCCCATCGCTGGCCTAGCCATCCCTCTACTCACCCACACCTGTTGTTATTCTCCGGTGACGGCAGCCGAACCAGTAAACCCTCGTACAGTCGTACTCCCCTCCGCGTGCGAAACAAAAACAACGGCCGAGTCTTCCCTGCCTCCGTGTCGTTCCCTTCCTAGGCGTCGCCGTCGTCCACTGCCCTGGTGCTGTCGACGTGGCGTGGTCAGCGTGGTCAATGACCCACATGCATCTGAAGTGGACTGTACATGGAGAGGATGACAGCTGGGTCCACGGCCACACGCAAGGAAATGCCTCCTTATTATGCGCAAAATAATGATTTCCTCCACCTGACATCTGGGACCCACCGAAACGGCCTCTGTATTTCGCGAAAAAAACGTTACCGCCGCTGACAGCTCGGGCCCACCAGCTATATCTTCGCACGCAAGGAAGTGCCTCCTTATTACGCCCAAAAAAAGAATACTCCCCCTGCTAGCTGGGACCCAGTATAGTGGGCCTACTAAGTTGACGGGGACGAAGGGCTTTGTCAACTTAGTCAATATGCACGATTCTAGCTCGACTGGCCGTACGATGTCCATCCAATGGCCGTAGTGCTTCTTCAACCTCCGGTCTTCTTGCTCCAGCCGCCCAAAGCAGCGCCGGTCGTGCTGCCTGCTCCTGCCTCCTGTGGCCGGCTGTGGTTCCGCGGAGGCCTCACCGCCCCCATACTACTCCCACCGTTGGCCAGGCCATCCCTCCACTCCACTCACCCACACCCCCTGTTATTCTGCGGCGACGGCAGCGCAGCCGAACCAGTGAACCCTCATACCCCTCTCTACGTGGGCATCCATTGCCGCGTCTTCCCCGGCTCCGCGTCGTCCCCTTCCTAGGCCTCGCCGTCGTCCACCGTCGTGGTGCTGTCGGCGCAGAGTGGTCAATGTGGTCAACGACCGAATTCCATCGGAAGAATACTGTACGTGGAGAGGCTGACAGCTGGGTCCACGGCAGCCGCAAGGAAGTACCTCCTTATTACGCGGAAAATAATTATTCCTCCACCTGACAGCGGGGACCCACCGGACGCCCACCAGTATATTGCAAAAAAACGTTTGCCCCTGACTGCTGGGACCCACCCGACGGGCCACCGTATTTCACGAAAAAACGTTCCCCCTGCTGTCAGCTCGGACCCACCGGAAGTGCCTCCTTATTACGCACAAAAAAATGAATACCCCCTGCTAGCTGGGACCCACCTTGGTGAGAGGCTGACTTGTGGGCCTACTAAGTTCACGGGGATGGAGGGCTTTGTCAACTTAGTCAATATGCACGATTCTAGCTCCAGTGACCGTACGATGTCCATCCAACGGCCGTAGTGCTTCTTCAACCTCTGGTCTTCTTGCTCCAGCCGCCCAAACCAGCGCCGGTCGTGCCTCGTGATCCTACCTCCTGTGGCCGGCTACGATGCGGCGGAGGCCTCACCGCACCCTACTACTCCCACCGCTGGCCAAGCCATCCCTCTACTCACCCACACCCATGTTATTCTGCGGTGACGACAGCCTCACACCGCAGCGAATCAGTGAACCTTCGTACTCCTCTACGCGTGGGCATCCGCTGCCGCGTCCTCCCCGGCTCCGTGTCGTCCCCTTCCTAGGCCTCGCTGTCGTCCACCGCCGTGGTGCTCTCGGTGTGGCGTGGTCAATGTTGTAACGACCGACTTCCATCGGAAGAGTACTGTGCATGGAGACGCTGACAGCTGGGTCCACGGCCACAGCAAGGAAGTGCTCCTTATTACACGCAAAATAATTATTCCTCCACCTGACAGCGGGGACCACCGGACGGGCCACCGTATTTCGTGAAAAAAACGTTTGCCCCTGACTGCTGGGACCCACCAACTACATCTTCGCACGCAAGGAAGTGCCTGGCAGTCGGGACCCACCTGGTCGAAGCGTACATAGCGTTGTCATTCTGGTCGCGAATGTGTACGTACATATATACTGGTCGATGTAGAGGCACGCACGTGTCGTAGTAGAGGCGCGCACGTAGCATGGGCACGTACGTACAGCGGCCAGGGTGCAAGAAAGAAAATACGGCCACGTATGTGTACATACGGGCGGGGTCTCGAATGCCTACTCGCGCATACGTACGGCCAGGGCTCGTGTACATGGCTGGGTCGGAACGGAGAAACAACATCGTTGTCATGTTCATGGGGAGGCAACGGAATGTGTTGTGTTCATGGGGAGGCAACGGAATGCGTTGTGTTCATGGGGAGGCAACGGAATGCGTCGTGTTCATGGGGAGGCAACGGAATGCGTCGTGTTCATCGGGAGGGCTTGGACGGAACATGCGATGGAAACGAGTCCTGGCGTACAGCAGAACGGAGGTAACAACCTTGTGGTCGACCGGCCACGTTCGAAACGGGATCCTGTTGGATCCTGTTGATTGGGAGGGGTCTGGCGTACCGCAAAATGGAGGAAACAGACCTCCTACGATCGAAACAGGGGTCCTGTTGATCGGGAGGTGTGTGGCGTACCGCAAAACGGAGGAAATAGACTTGTGTTGGAGCGCTACGGTCAAAACGGGGGTCCTGTTCATCGGCAGGGGTGTGGCGTACCGCAAAACGGGACTCCACGGGATACAGTTCATCTCCACCGTCGACCCCCTCCAGCCTTCACGAGCTACTGTTCATCCACCGTCAACCTCCTCCAGCCTCCACCTGCGACTGTTCATCCACAGGCTCCTGTTCATCCAGCCTCCACCACGCGCTACTCCACCGGCTACTGTTCAACTAGCCCTCTCCACAGGCTCCTGTTCAACCACCCCTCCACGGGCTACTGTTCATCCTGCCGTCTACTGTTCATCCTGCCCTCCACGGGGTGGTCCTGTTCATCCAACCCTCCACGGGGTCCTGTTCATCCATCCCCAACCGGCTCAATCGATTGGGGTCCTGTTCATCCACCCCCACCGAGAACTATTCATCCAACCCCCCCCCCCCCGCAACGCTCATTGTTCATCCAGAGGCAGCATCGATCGGCTTCAGTTAGTAGCAGTAGCGAAGGAATCGCTCGATCGGGTTCAGTAACGCGTATCCTGCAGTGCAATTGCTCAGGTTCAGTTAGAGCCCAACGCCTCACTTGGGTTCAGTTAGAGCCAACGTCTCGCACACACGTGCGTACGTGTACGAGAGAAATGCGCATCGCTCGGCCCCCGACCTCCCACCGTAACCGGGAACTCCCCGAAATTTTCCTTCCCCTCGCTTCTACCACGGTTTTTTCCGTCATGGACAGCCCAAAGAATGTCATGCAGCTGCATCTCCGGCCCGCCCAGGACGAAAAGCCCATTTTCTATCATGATTTTTTGTCATAGAAGTAGGAGCCCACCACATCTATGATGATACCGGGTTTTGTCACAATTATCGTCATAGAAGTGTCATATGTATGACAAAAAATTTCGTTCGGCCCAAAATGTGACGGATGTGTCTTTTTTTTGTAGTGTGCAGTAGTGGTCCCTCCCTCGCCCACGAGCGTGGTGGCTAGCAGGACTAGGAGAAGCCTTCGCTACACGCTCTCCCTCCCGCAGTCGGTGGAAATGCAGCAGTTCATTCGGTGTCAGATGGCCAGGAGCATACTGTAGTACTCCACTACAGTAGTACTCCATCATTGTTCGACTTCCCGAAGAGGTGAAGAGCCAAGCACAGCCTGGATGCTTGTGTGGTAGTTTCATGTGTAGAGTAGTCTAGGATAGCATGTACCATGCCTCTAAGCTTAAAATAGTTGGGGTCGGCTCCATGCTATGAGGCCGTCTCGAAGCATTTTTTATTAAAATAATCTTTTGGCCTACCTGTCATCCTGGTGATTATAGTTTGCATGCTCATCTGGTCAAGTCAGGAATATATATTTTAATTTGTGGTGGGGTAAATGTTAGAGGTTGCAGCAAATATATTGTACACTGCGGGTCTTTTAGCCAAGTTTAGAGGCAAGCATGTGGGGCCAGTGCTATGATGTGTCACGTCAACTCGTACAACGAGGAGAAGCTTGATTTTACTACTAAATGCCTTCTCCCTTACCCATGCACATGGTGGCTTGTAGAGAGGACATGCTTTTGCTTATACTACAACAAGCTATCCCTCCCGCACGCGGTGGACAGACATGCAACAGTGGATTCGATACTGTAGAAGTAGTAGTAACATCATTGTTCATCTTCTCGAAGAGGCGAAGAGCCAAGCGCAACCCGAACATGGCAGTTGCGAACGCTCGCGTGGCAGTCTTTGTGTAAGGGTGGGGCGTGGTGTGGAGCCTTGGCGCACGCATATAGCCAGGCTCTTGCATGAGACAAAATTGCTATGTGATCCCACTATTGTAGTACTTGCTAGTATAGCCCATTAAACCGGAAAGGAGTACAATTCTTGCCTTTCTACAGATTTCAATAAGTGACTAGGCTACACCCTAAATGAGTACATATGGAGCAAAATGAGTGAATCTACACCGTAAATAAATACGTAGTTCTCTCGTTTTCCTCTCTGCCTTGGTCGCGGTGCACAATATTGACTATACTAGTACTGACTAGTCTATTTTTGACACACATTTACGTTTTTGAACACAGTATAGACGCAAGCGCTCATATACACGCGCATACACTCACCCCTATGAACGCACACACCCCCTACCCCTATGAGCACCTCCAAAAGACTGAGCCGGCATATCATCTTGAAATTTACGAAGTCACCATAGGCACCTCGTCGTCGACGGGAACGTCTCCTGACACGCATTTACGTTGATACGGCTTGAATGCCAACAACGCAGAGGGTAGCTAGCGGTTCCCGAAACGTTGAACGGTCAATGATGCCTCCGCATTCAAGTAGCATGCAGAGGTAGGAGTAAGTAATTGGAGAAGCAGAATGGAGCATGTGAATGCAATGCAGTTTGGACTGTCATATAAAGGCGCCACACCAATCCAATCCATCTACTCCTAGTCTCTGCGCAACACCGCCCACCCCAATCCAAGACCAAGACCAAGTGACCAGAAGCCACAAGCACCCATGGCGTCAATGGACGCGTGCGGCAGTCGGTTGTGCCAGGCCGTCCAAGAAGCTGACATGCGGCCCCGCACCGCGGAGCATTTCCAGACGTGCTGGCTACCGCCGGTGTCATAGCCCTCATCGAAGCCGGCTTCGCCTCTCGCATGCGCCATATGATGGTCGCCCCCAACCGCAGGTTCACCACCGTCACAAAGCGCGCAGACGACCTCGCTGGACTGCTCCAGCCCGCGCGCCCAGGTCCTCATTGCCTGCCACGCTCATCGGCCTCCAAGGTGATGAACTCTTTGAAGCACTGTTGGCCCTGTAGCTGCCGGAGGTCGCGACAAAGAATGTGCACCTCGAGGCCGCGCTCTCCGCGCAGCGCCTCGCCATGCAAGAAATCGTCGATCTGCACAACCACGTCTACGAGGAAATCGTCTACATAGGCCACTACAGGCCCAGCGAGGACAGAAAGACGTTGGCCTTCTTCCAGCGACTGGAATCTTTGGACGCCATTGTTCAGAAGCACGTCGACCTGGCCACAAAAGCCGCTGCTACTTAGCCGTCGTTCGGTGGGCCGGCGCCCTGAGTCGAGGAAGTGGACGTCATCGATGGATGCATCTTTCTTCTTGCCTCCTGTAACCAGCACTGCATGGCCTTATGGCCTTAATGTTTTATTAGTGTATGTCAATTTTTATTCCAGTCGTAAATGACATGTGTGATCCCTTGCTCTTATTTGGCGTTAATTATTTGTAGTATCACTGTCTTCGACCTAGTGTACTACTACCTAGGTCCTGGTTTATTAGTCCCTTTTGTAATTTGTGCTAAATTTTGACCAAAGATTTAACTGACAAAATGTTAGTGCATGTCAACAAAAATTATATCATTTGATTTGTATTTGAACATAGTTTTCAATGATATAATTTTGGTGACATGAACGAACCTTATGTTAGTCAAATTTATGTCCGTCACCATCATGTTTTGTGTCTAATTTTGACTTCGGCGACCCAACCTACATGGTGGGAGTGTTGTATATATTGGCGCAACAACTAAACTTATAAAGTATATTCAAAACTGAGCGTTACTACAAGTCACGAGTTCAAAATGAGAAAGTGGAACAAGTAAAACATGCCTGTGTTGTTCGCGTCGCACCCCCACACGACCGTGCACAATGTACTAGTAACTAGCCTCTTCTTGACCCAGATTTACATTGATATGACTTGAATGCCAAGGAGGGAGAGGGCAGTGGTTCTCGAGACGTTGAACGGTCAATGATGCATCCTCAATTAGCATGCAAAGGGAATTAATTGGAGAAGCAGAATAGAGCCAACAAGATGTGAATGCAACAACGTTTGGACTCTCATATAAAGGCGCCCCACCACTCCAATCCATGTACTCCTAGTCTCTACACAACACTGCTCACTCCAATCCAAGACCAAGTGACCAGAAGCCACAAGCACCTATGGAGGCGATGGACGCGAGCGGCGGTTGGTTGTGCCAAATCATCCAAGACGTCGGCATGCAGCCCCGCACCGCGCAACGTTTCCAAACGATGCTGGCGACCGCCAGTGTCATAGCCCTCGCCAACACCGCCTTCACCTCTCGCATGGATGACATGATGGTCCACTCCATCCGCAAGTTCACCACCGTCAAGAAGCACGCAGACGACCTTGCCGTACTGCTCCAGCCCGCGCGCCCAGGGTCCTCATTGCCTGCCACCCTCATCGGCCTCCATGGTGACGAACTCTTTCAAGCTCTGGTGGCCCTGCAGGTGCCGGAGGTCACGACGAAGAATGTGCACCTTGAGGTCGTGCTTGTTACGCAGCGCCTCCCCATGCAAGAAACCGTCGACCTGCAGATCCACGTCTATGAGGAAATCGTCTACATAGGCCACTACAAGGCGAGCGAGGACAGAAAGACATTGGCCTTCTTCCAGTGGCTGGAATCTTTGGACGCCATTATTCAGAAGCACGTCGACCTGGCCACGAAAGCCGATGCTACTTAGCCGCTGTTCGGTGGGCCGGCGCCCTAAGTCAATGAGGTGGACGTCGTCGATGGATGCATCTTTCTTCTTGCCTCCTGTAACCAGCACTATATCGCCTCGTGGCCTTAATGTTTTATTAGTATAGTACTCCCTCCGTTCCCAAATATAAGTCTTTCTAGAGATTCCGGCAAGTGACTACATACGGAGCAAAATGAGTGAATCTACACTCTAAAATATGTCTACATACATCCGTATGTTGTGTTCCATTTGAAATATCTAAAAAGACTTATATTTAGGAACGGAGGGAGTATATGGAATTTTTGTTCCAGCCGCGTTTTCACTGTGAGGTGGGGCCGCAGTTGAGTAAACCAACCATAGGAAAATCCCTACCCCGCCCACCGCGCGTCGGCTGAGTTTAGAATTAGAAGAGAGAAACGAGGGAGAAGAGCTAGTTGTAGCATGGACGCTGTTGTCATATGGAACTCGTGTTGATAGAATAGGAGTACTGAGCACTCGTACCTCTTTTTTAGGGAAAAAGTAGTCGTATGTCTAGTACCACTAGTTGGGTGCATGCGACCTATACCTGTCATCACTTTAGGTCTCCTTTTCGAACCGCATCTACGCTTCACAGTACATATTTTTTTCATGCATTTATCCTCCTATATGTACTCCTAGGCTATTTCCGCGTGCTCCCTTTCGCCGACATGTGGGACGTAGAGCGTCTAGGTCGTAGTGCATGCACAACTCGGAGCATATGCCGGGGTACTTTACATTTCAAACCTCACGAATTACATGCAAACCCCCCGCATAAGAATAAATAAATTAATTAATTACTACATGAAACCAGATTATTTTCGTGGAAACCTGAGCACGTTCATTAAATTTTGGACATAACACGTTCATAAAAAACGACCGGACCTAAACCAGTCTAAGGGCCTCTTTGATTCACAGGATACCGAAAACACAGGCATGGGGAAAGTATGATGGCGATGAACCGAGATGAGGAGAACTCTAACTTAGTTAGAGGTTAGAGTTAGATTCTAACCCTGAACTAACTCTAACCAAAGAGGTGTATGGATGGAAGGGTTAGATTGATAATAAATGCTCTTTCTCAATCATTTGACTACTTTGGACCCTATTTCCTGCTGGATTTGGTGTGGCCGGCTCTTGTGTGGCCTCCTCCCGCTCACAATTGACATAAACGAACCATCTTTAGAAATCAAGCATGCAAAACATGATAAATTTTACTTTGTCCATACAAATGAGATATCCCACTTAAACATACAAGTCGTCAATCAAGCTTCACAAAAAATACACTCCATGAAACAAAGCATGTGCTAACTCATCATGAAAGTCATTCACGATAGGGAGGGAGCCCGGAGCCCCTCACGCACCCAGGGAGGAGACCGTCATCGTCACTCTGGAGGAAGGCTCTGTAGAGCCCAAGCCCCGGGAAGCCCTCCGACGCCGACACTTGCGAGTTGAGGTCAACACCGGCATGGGTAGTAGGGCCGCTTGCCGATGACTGCGAACCAAATCTTTGGGCCTCAAGAAATAATGCAAGCCTGAAACTGAAATACCTAGAAAGGTGAACTGAATCTTTGGGCCTCTATAAAGATTTATTACCTCGTCAAGCAGCATCAAACAATTCCATGCGTGCACCACAAATCTATTCCAAGTTTAATCAGGATCTACTTTTCCAAATCAAAATTAGCGCTAGAGCGAGCAAGATCAATGATATGGCTGTGAGACAGAGAAGGAATGCACAAACTCACCCCTCTCGCGACCTCCCTGGTAGATGCACCGCCGTCGCGCATGATAGAGGGAGAAAAACAACCGGTGAAGGGAGAGGGCGGCCGGAGGAGAGAGAGGGCAAGCCGCGGAGCGGCGCTTGGGCGAGCGGCCCGATGGGGAATAGAGAGGAGTCGTGCGAGGTGGGGAAGGCGGACGGAGAAATCTGGTGCGGGCAGGGGAGATTTTTTTCATTCTGTTTTAGTGGGCCCGAGGAGAACTAACCAAATTAGAACCTCTCCACCGGGCTAGTTTTTTTAGCTGGGTTAGAGCAAACTAGCTCAAACTAACCCCTCCTATTTGGATACTTTGATGCTATTTCAACCCAAACTAGCTCTAACTCAGGGATCCAAATGAAGAGGAGTAGTACTGTACATGCTACAGTCTGGACCATAGCACATTGTTTTTATGGCCATATCACCACATTGTTTTCTACTGCTAGTTCACTGGGCTGCCGTGGCTCGCACTGCTGGTTCACTAGGCTGCCGTGGTTCGCACTCCTCCGACATGAGTAGTAGTACTAGTATATACTATATATACCGCATGATTCTTTGCTCCTTCTTACTACGTACTTGGTCGACATGTGGGAGAGCCAGCATCTGTGTCGACGTGTCATGCACCAGATTAGAGTGTGGAATAGAAGGGGGGCATCACTCCGGTCGTAGCGCTAGTAATTCATGACTATGGTGAGTAGTCATATCACAAGTCTTTCCATCAGTAACACGCCGTCAAATCGCACAGCTCGACAGTAAGTAAGTTGAATCCGCTACTCCCTCACCCTCCTCACCTCTCTGTCAAACCGCTTACACGAAAATTGCCGCGCGTACTGCCCGGGAAAAGCCCCGCCCTCAACTTTTAACTATGAGAAAATAGTTCGAGCTTGTTCGTTCTATATAAATACTAGTACTGTATGTTTATTCACCCATGGGGTTGTTTAATGAATGGAGGGCCGGGGACCACAAGTGAACAATACTACTACTAGTAAGTAGGAGTCATACAGTTAGTCACCTTAAATAGAGAGTTTCTTTTCTTCAATGCCACATACACAAATTGAAATGCTTGTTGTGGAGAGAAAAATATAATCACTCCACTATATATGTACGCAGGGGCCTGAGCGCTTGCTTTACTAGGGTTTCTCTCTTCATTCTCTCATCCTCTCCAGATCTAAACAAGACAACGGTAGCGACATTTTCTCTCTGCTCACCGCTGGTCATAGATCCGGCCGGATCCCTTCGTCTGGTGTGTGTAGAGGACGAAGGTGCATCGTTCATGCGGTCATCACCGGCGAGGGAGGAAACCCACAGCTGCTGGCGGGGCCTGATCCTCTGCCCGTGCCGTTCTCTCTGACACAACGCCGACTCGGGAGGTCCTCCGACCCTTCTTCCTCCCTGCCGTATTGTGCACAGATCCAACCTACCGCCGCCGACATCCCGACGACCCTCAGGTATAAGTTCTTCGAAAGTGGCCTTGCTCTACCGCCCCAGCTCCCCACGTGTCTGCACGTGCATCTTTTTCTACTTCCATCAGCTCTTCCAAATGCACCTAAATTTTTTGTATTATTAGAGGTAAAGCTACTTCATGCACTCGAATCTAGGACTTGGTTCAAACAATGAAGAAAGGGGGGAAAGTTGTAGCATGAATCTAGGACTTGATTCGAAGAGGAAATAACAGGGGAAAGTAGTAGAGACCGGATACCCAACCGGTCTCTTGGTTGAAAAGGGAAATAATGGGAAAACGCAGTCAAACTAGATAAGGAACAGATCTATTATTGGTTGAAAAAAGGATAGAAAGTGGCGGCTGGTGGACAAGTCAACAGAGTATGTCCAGGATTAGATTTGCTGCCCTCACATAGTAAAAGGTCTCCAGGATTAGATTTGCTGCCCTCGCATAGTAAAAGGTCTCCAGGATTAGATTTGCTGCCCACACATAGTGAAAGGTCTCCAGGATTAGATTTGCTGCCCTCACATAGTAAAAGGTCTCCAGGATAAGGTTTGTTGATCTCACATAGTAAAAGGTCTCCAGGATTAGATTTGCTGCCCTCACATAGTAAAAGTTCTCTAGGATTAGATTTGCTGCCCTCACAGAGCATGAACAAACTCGGCATCACCACTTTATGCTTCCTTGTAGGTACATTGTGCTGACGCGTCCACTGTCGCATGTCCTTATACCAACGTTTTGTTGTTGTTAATGTAAGGGCACATGTAAAATGAAGCGATCACACTGTTACCTTAAGGACATGTCTAACCAGTGTTATTGTTAATCTAGTGCCTCCAGTGATATGATGCAATTAAACTGTGTTACAAATGGTACTCCTGTTGTTTTCCCCAGTATGATAAGTAAGTTGCTTCTTTACGCTGATGAGTGACCAGGTGTCCCCACGGTCCCATGCCCTTAAACCAACTCTTCAGCTGCTGTTGATTTACTATATCTAGTAAACAAGCAATGCCACCATTAAAGTAATCCCATATTTGACGAATGTCATTGTTGATCGTAATGCTTCCGATAATGTGAAGCATTGCCGACGTTTTAAAATTTCTACCGTCCTTGCATGATTCCCATGAACATAATTAAGATGCTTCTTTTCATTTCGTGTTTGTTTCATATATTCTTATTGACCAGCAACTGTTTACTTTCTATCTTTTGTGCAGATAGGGATATCCATTTCACCTTGTTGCTATTGTGACCTTTTGGTGAACTGCACAAAACACTTTTTAAATGAGTGTCTTGTGCAGTTCAACTAAAATGTCACGTGGGAAACATCTCTCAATTTTGGTGGAACCGCACAAAATGGTGATTCGAGTTTCCAAAATCTCCATCAAATTCTGCTGGTAATCTCATGCAACATTTTATTAGCCTTTGCAAGATGAGCCGTCACTGTCACCACAATGGCACTTTATTTTAGTGGAACTGCACAAAAGTATAAGAAAATTATAGTTGCACCTTCATGAGCAGGATAGCCAACCTTAATGTTGCTCAATTTTTGTGCAACTACTAAAGAAGAACATGCCAGCTCACAACAGCAAGTACTTCTTGCTAGCTGAATGATGAAATCTTTGCTTCATTTCAGGTGAACTACAGAAAAGTCGCATGAATTGAATCATCGAGTGGAGTTGCAGGTTGAGTTCAAGGAGTGCCCACTGCAAAAAAATACACTTCCGTGATGATACGTGTTTGTCATAGTAGGTCACATTTTCTGTCATGCATGTACACCCATGACAAATTTATGACAGAATCAAGATAGTCATATCTGTGCTGTCGTAGAAGTGTTCCATGACATTACCAAAATTATCATCATGGAAGTGTCCACTTCCATGACGATAAATCACGCGTCACAGAAGTGCTTTCGTCAAGGGTGACCGACACATGGCATCCACCGTAACGGAACGCTGTTAAGCTATCGGGTACGGTTTTGGATCCGATAACCCGTTAACAGCCCCGACCAATGGGGATTTTCCACGTGTAAAATCATCATTGGCTGGAGGAAACATGTGTCGGCTCACCGTTGGGACAGATGTCATCCACTCATTGGACCCAAAGCGCCTATGATACACCGACACGTGGCACGACCCAACAGAGGCCCATTCCTGTGAAAAGGCCGGCCCGTTTGACTTGGTCAAAAGGTGGCGGGCCGGCTCACGGCAAGCCTATTAACGACATGTTCGTGTATAGCCCATTTACATTCCGCTTTTCCAGGGCCCGGTTACGGCCTATCCGAATTAGGCCCAGTAGCGTCATCTGGGCCATCCAATATAATTCCAGCCCATTTTAACTTCCGGCCCATGTATGGCCCATGACATCTTTCAGCCCATATGAGGCCCTTAGTAACCCTCGGCCCCTTAACTGCTCGTGGTAAAACTAGCCCGTAATGAACAGTGCATCACTTTATACCCATTAACGGTCCATTATTCCGTTGGGCCGTTTCCAACCCATGATATCTTTCGGTCTTCTCAGGGCCCATTTATTCTTGGGCTCATTTCCAGCATTCGGTTACTTACGGCCCGTTACTGTCATTTTCTGCTTGTGGGCCAAATTCAGCCCATGGTTACAACCGGCCTGTTTGTGGCTCGTTAATACGTTGGGCCGTTTTCATGTCAAAAAAACCCGTTGGGCTATTTTCACAGAGTTATCAAATACGGCCAATAAATGGCCCGTTATTGTCCATGAATAGTACGACCCATGATTAGCGAAATGACGATACAACCCGTAGAAGGCCCATGGATCCTACGGCCCATGGATCGTACGACCCGTAGAAGGCCCATGGATCCTACGGCCCGTATAGAAGGCCAATAGATCCTACGGCCCGTAGAAGGCCCATGGATCATACGGCCCGCAGGAGGCCCATGGTTACAAAAGTCCGTGTGTTGCCATGATTAGTTTGGCCTAGTTTCCAAAAATAGGTTATTGTGGCCACTAGAAAAACACAGAAAGAGAACTGTAGTGACTACAAGCAAACAACTAAACAAGACAATAAGGAAATAAATAAGCAAGCAATTAACGCTAGGCTATTACCGCTATTACACATATTACATCCACTGGGCATCAAAGTTCATCACCAGTGCAAATATAGGGAACAAAGCAGCATATTACATACACTGGTCGTCAAAATTGGCCACCAGTGCAAATAAATGTGGCAGCAAAACGAGAGCATAACTGAAACAACTTCAGAAGAGCTCAAGAAATGTGGTACCCACCATGCTGGAAATAAGCTTAGCTAGCTTATTAGCTTTGTCCTGTTTGGCGCTAAAATACTCCAACGCTTGCTATTGCACCAGAAAGTATGCATCTGAATGCTCCAGGGAATTCCGCAATCCTTCCGCTTCTTGTCGTAGCACAGCTGATCGATGTCTTTCAGCTTGTAGTTGAGACTCAAGAAACCAAACTGATTTAGACAGTGAGTTTGAATAGCTTGTGCAAGTGGTAGTGGCCAGTAACTCCAACACTAAACCAAGACAAGACTTTGGGGTTGTCTCACTGTCTTCGAGATAGTCTTCCTTAGCTATTTTATCAGCTTTGTTGGAGACCAACAAGGATGTGTCACTATCCTGAACCTTATCTGCATTACTTCCTTTACCATTGCTTAATAAGGCACTCTTCCCCAATATTCTGTCAGCATTCTAAAAGAAGAAACAAGCAGACACATAACTGTTTAGCATGTACTAGTATATGAAACTCATTTTGGTGAACCAGCTCATTAGTAAGGTGGACATGATTAAACTACCAAGTCTTCTATTGCCAAGTACTAGTACATAATAAAAGCATCAAACAAACATATATCTATGTCCTATGGTCACTGCATTGTCTTGCCAAATCAAAATAGAGACACGGTTCAAATCATATCAGTTCAAGACAAAGTAGCAGTGAAAGAATACAAAGCATGGGAAACTACACGGCACAACAAGATTTCAGATGGGTACCACGGGTCTACATGTACAACAACACTATTGGCTCTGTCGTGATGCTAGTAATGTGCATGATATGAGAAGTCAACTGTATACACAATTTAAATTGAAATCAACAGAGCTATTGATAAGAGCAATCATGTTAAATAAACATGCGTGAACATACTTGTTGTGCCATTGAAGTTTCGATTGGATCCTTTAATTAAAAAATAAGTTTGTATGAGTAAATACAGTGACACAAGAGCAAAGCGGTATGCACGATAGCAATCATAGCTAAAAAAGGCGCGCCTAAGCGAGCGCTTAAGCACGCCTAGGCTCTAGGCGTTGGCGAAATGCATTGCGCATAACTACGCTTAATCTGTGCATAACTGCGCATAAGCATGCGCTTTGGTCAGTAAAACGCAAGGCGGTGGCAAAATGCACAATTAACGCCTAGCGCTTTTTTGAACTATGATAGCAATGGAATCTTAAATTAGAACAGTTGTTCTTCGGGTTTAGGCACTTGTTCTACATGAACATAGTACAGCAAGACACAAGAATATAGTACTTAAAAATAGAAAATGAGCTCATAGACCTTACCACATTTTTGGTTCGAGACCAGTACAGAACAAGGCATTCCCAGTCATCGTCTAGTAAATGTGTCTTAGGAGAACGTAAGGGAATTTGATGAGTTTCTTTGCCGGTGAAGTATGTTTTCTTTAGGTAATTCCGATACTGCCACCAAGCATTCTTGAAGATAGCACAGGTATTAGCACAGGTTACCTCATCCTGAGTTTCCAAATCGGTCCTTCTCTATAGAGAAAAATGGGAAAATTTGCTGTATTATAACCATCATGGAGGTAGGATGTATGGGACAAAGCAAAGTAATTGCCATGAAGAACATTACTTACACATAACTCCTGGACAATCACCTGCAACTGGCATTTTCCTTCATCTTCAGTATAATATTTCCAAGATGGGAAGATACACACATACGATTTAACAACATCAAATGTGATAGATGCTAAACTACGACTAGCTGGTTGTGCTTCCTCCACAGGAATAGGCTTACTAACTGGTGGAGTTGGGGTTCGCCGTGGTAGTACTGGCCCTTTGGGCACTGGTGCTGCCTTACTAACTACTCTTTTTTGGGAGCTCTATGGTGGAGATGGTGTTGTGTCAACAGGAACCGGGTTACTATCTGCTGGGGTTGGAGTTAGATTGGGTGAAGCTGGTGTTGGAAATATGCCCTAGAGGCTATAATAAAATGGTTATTATTGTATTTCCTTATTCATGATAATTGTCTATTGTTCATGCTATAATTGTATTAACCGGAAACGTAATACATGTGTGAATACGTAGACCACAACATGTCCCTAGTAAGCCTCTAGTTGACTAGCTCGTTGATCAATAGATGGTCATGGTTTCCTGACCATGGACATTGGATGTCATTGATAACGGGATCACATCATTAGGAGAATGACGTGATGGACAAGACCCAATCCTAAGCCTAGCACAAGATCGTATAGTTCGTCTGCTAAAGCTTTTCTAATGTCAAGTATCATCTCCTTAGACCATGAGATTGTGCAACTCCCGGATACCGTAGGAATGCTTTGCGTGTACCAAACGCCACAACGTAACTGGGTGGCTATAAAGGTGCGCTACGGGTATCTCCGAAAGTGTCTGTTGGGTTGGCACGAATCGAGACTGGGATTTGTCACTCCGTGTAAACGGAGAGGTATCTCTGGGCCCACTCGGTAGGACATCATCATAATGTGTAGAATGTGACCAAGGAGTTGATCACGGGATGATATGTTACGGAACGAGTAAAGAGACTTGCCGGTAACGAGATTGAACAAGGTATCGGGATACCGACGATCGAAACTCGGGCAAGTACTATACCGGTAGACAAAGGGAATTGTATACGGGATTGACTGAATCCTTGACATCGTGGTTCATCCGATGAGATCATCGTGGATCATGTGGGAGCCAACATGTGTATCCAGATCCCGCTGTTGGTTATTGACCAGAGAGATGTCTCGGTCATGTCTGCATTATTCCCGAGCCCGTAGGGTCTACACACTTAAGGTTCGATGATGCTAGGGTTATAGGGAAAGTATGTATGCGGTTACCGAATGTTGTTCGGAGTCCCGGATGAGATCCCGGACGTCACGAGGAGTTCCGGAATGGTCCAGAGGTGAAGATTGATATATTGGACGAAGGGTTTTGGAGTCCGGAAGTGTTTCGGAGGTACCGGGTGATGACCAGCATGACCGAAAGGTGTTTCGGGAGCTCCGGCAAGTGTTGGGGGGCTTCATGGGCCAAGGGAAGGGGGCAAACCAGCCAACTAAGGGGCTGTGCGCCCCCCTCCCCTATTCCCACGTGACCAGGGGGTTTGGGGCGCCCCATCTAGGGTTCCCACCTCCTGGCTTGGGGGCCAAGTCACCCAAGGGGGAGATCCCATCTGCCCTGGCCGCCGCCCCCCTAGGGGAAACCCTAGGGCGCCTCCCCTTGCCCTTGCCCCTATATATAGTGGAGGTTTTGGGGCTGCACAACACACGAGTCTCTCTCTCCCAAGGCGCAGCCCTACCTCTCTCCCTCCTCGTCTCTCATAGTGCTTGGCGAAGCCCTGCTGGAATACCGCGCTCCTCCACGACCACCACGTCGTCGTGTTGCTTCTGGACGGAGTCTTCCCCAACCTCTCCCTCTCTCCTTGCTGGATCAAGGCATGGGAGACGTCACCGGGCTGCACGTGTGTTGAACGCGGAGGCGCCGTTGTTCGGCGCTTAGATAATCAACCGCGATCTGAATCGCTACGAGTACGACTACCTCATCCGCGTTCTAGTAACGCTTCCGCTTAGCGATCTACAAGGGTATGTTGGTGCACCCCCTTCCCCTCGTTGCTAGATTACTCCATAGATTAATCTTGGTGATGCGTAGAAAATTTTAAATTTCTGCTACGATCCCCAATAGTGGCGTCATGAGCTAGGTCTATGCGTAGATTCTATGCACGAGTAGAACACAAAGTAGTTGTGGGCGATGATTTGTTCAATTTGCTTGCCGTTACTAGTCTTATCTTGATTCGGCGGCATTGTGGGATGAAGCGGCCCGGACCAACCTTACACGTACACTTACATGAGACAGGTTCCACTGACTGACATGCACTCGATGCATAAGGTGGCTGGCGGGTGTCTGTCTCTCCCACTTTAGTTGGATCGGATTCGATGAAAAGGGTCCTTATGAAGGGTAAATAGCAATTGGCATATCACCGTTGGGGTTTTGCGTAGGTAAGAAACGTTCTTTCTAGAAACCCATAGCAGCCATGTAAAACATGCAACAACAATTAGAGGACGTCTAACTTGTTTTTGTAGGGTATGCTATGTGATGTGATATGGCCAAAAGGATGTGATGAATGATATATGTGATGTATGAGATTGATCATGTTCTTGTAATTGGAATCACGACTTGCATGTCGATGAGTATGACAACTGGCAGGAGCCATAGGAGTTGTCTTAATTTATTTATGACCTGCGTGTCAATGAAAACGCCATGTAATTACTTTACTTTATTGCTAACCGTTAGCCATAGTAGTAGAAGTAATAGTTGGCGAGGTGACTTCATGAAGACATGATGATGGAGATCATGATGATGGAGATCATGGTGTCATGCCGGTGACGATGGTGTTCATGTCGCGCCTCGAAGATGGAGATCAAAGGCGCAAGATGATATTGGCCATATCATGTCACTTTATGATTTGCATGTGATGTTTGTCATTTTTACATCTTATTTGCTTAGAACGACGGTAGCATAAATAAGATGACCCCTCGCAATAATTTCAAGAAAGTGTTCCCCCTAACTGTGCACCGTTGCTAAGGTCCGTTGTTCCGAAGCACCACGTGATGATCGGGTGTGATAGGTTCTAACGTTCGCATACAACGGGTGTAAGCCAGATTTACACACGCAATACACTTAGGTTAACTTGACGAGCCTAGCATGTACAGACATGGCCTCGGAACACGGAAGACCGAAAGGTCGAACATGAGTCATATAGTGGATACAATCAACATGAAGATGTTCATCGATGATGACTAGTCTGTCTCACGTGATGATCGGACACGGCCTAGTTGACTCGGATCATGTATCACTTAGATGACTAGAGGGATGTCTATCTAAGTGGGAGTTCATTGAATAATTTGATTAGATGAACTTAATTATCATGAACATAGTCAAAAGGTCTTTGCAAATTATGTTGTAGCTCACGCTTTGGTTACTGTTTTAGATATGTTCCTAGAGAAAATTTAGTTGAGAGTTGACAGTAGCAATTATGCGGAATGGGTCCCTGAACTCAGGATTGTCCTCATTGCTGCACAGAAGGGTTATGTCCTTAATGCACCGCTCAGTGTGTTGAACCTCGAGCATCGTTTGTAGATGTTGGGAAACATCTGACATACACGTTTTGATGACTACGTGATAGTACAGTACGTAATACTAACGGTTTAGAATTGTGGCACCAAAGACGTTTTTGAAACGTCGCAGAACATATGAGATGTTCCAAAGACTGAAATTGGAATTTCAGACTAGTGCCCACGTCAAGAGGTATGAGACCTCTGACAAGTTTCTTAAGCCTGCAAACTAAGGGAGAAAAACTCAAACGTTGAGCATGTGCTCAGATTGTCTGAGTACTGCAATCGCTTGAATCGAGTGGGAGTTAATCTTCCAGATGAGATAGTGATGGTTCTCCATAGTCACTGCCACCAAGCTATTGGAGCTTCGTGATGAACTTTAACATATCAGGGATAGACATGATGATCCTTGAGCAACTCGCGATGTTTGACACCGAGAAAGTAGAAATCAAGTAGGAGCATCAATTTTTGATGGTTAAACCACTAGTTTCAAGAAGGGCAAGGGAAAGAAGGGATACTTCATGAGACGGCAAATCAGTTGCTACTCTAGTGAAGAAACCCAAGGTTGAACCAAACCCGAGACTAAGTGCTTCTATAATGAGGGGAGCGGCCACTGAAGCAGAACTACCCTAGATACTTGGTAGATGAGAAGGCTGGCAAGGTCGACAGAAGTATTTTGGATATACGTCATATTATTGTGTACTCTACTAGTACTCCTAGTAGCACCAGGGTAATAAATACCGGTTTGGTTGCTAAGCATTAGTAACTTGAAATAAAAGGTTGCGGAGACTAGCTAAAGGTGAGATGACGATATGTGTTGGAAGTGTTTCCAAGGTTGATGTGATCAAACATCGCACGCTCCCTCTACCATCGGGATTGGTGTTAAACCGAAATAATTTTTATTTGGTGTTTGCGTTGAGCATAGACATGATTGGATTATGTTCATTGCCACACGGTTATTCATTTAAGGAGAATAATGGTTACTCTGTTTATTTGAATAATACCTTCAATGGTCTTGCACCTAAAATGAATGGTTTATTGAATCTCGATCATAGTGATACACATGTTCATGCCAAAAGATATAAGATAGTAATGATAGTACCACATACTTGTGGCACTGCTATTTGAGTCATGTTGGTATAAAACGCATGAAGAAGCTCCATGTTGATGGATCTTTGGACTCACTCATTTTTGAAAAGATTGAGACATGTGAACCATGTCTATTGGTAGATATGCATGAAGAAACTCCATGCAGATGGATCGTTTGGACTCACTTGATTTTGAATCACTTGAGACATGCAAATCATACCACATGGGAAAGATGACTGAAAGGCCTCGTTTTCAGTAAGATGGAACAAGAAAGCAACTTGTTGGAAGTAATACATTTTGATGTGTGCAGTCCAGTGAGTGCTGAGGCACACAGTGGATATCGTTATGTTCTTACTTCACAGATGATTTGAGTAGATGCTGAGTATATTTACTTGATGAAACACAAGTCTGAATTATTGAAAGGTTTAAGTAATTTCAGAGTGAAGTTGAAGATCGTCGTGACAAGATGACAAAATGTCTATGATATGATCATAGAGATGAATATCTGAGTTACGAGTTTGGCACACAATTAAGACATTGTGGAAATTGTTTCACAACTAATACCGCCTGGACCACCATAGTGTGATGGTGTGTCCGAACATCACAACTGCACCCTATTGGATATGGTGCATACCATGATGTCTCTTATCGAATTACCACTATCGTTTATGGGTTAGGAATTAGAGACAACCGCACTCACTTTAAATAGGGCACCACACAATTCTGTTAAGACGACACCGTATGAACTATGGTTTAGAGAAACCTAAGCTGTCGTTTCTTAAAAGTTTGGGGCTGCGATGCTTATGTGAAAAAGTTTCAGGCTGATAATCTCGAACCCAAAGCAGATAAATGCATCTTCATAGAATACCCAAAAATAGTTGGGTATACCTCCTATTTCAGATCCGGAAGCAAAAGTGATTGTTTCTAGAAACGGGTCCTTTCTCGAGGAAAAGTTTCTCTCGAAAGAATTGAGTGGGAGGATGGTGGAGACTTGATGAGGTTATTGAACCGTCACTTCAACTAGTGTGTAGCAGGGCACATGAAGTTGTTCCTGTGGCACCTACACCAATTGAAGTGGAAGCTAGTGGTCATGAAACTTCGGATCAAGTCACTACCAAACCTCATAGGTCGACAAGGATGCATACTACTTCAGAGTGGTACGTAATCTTGTCTTGGAAGTCATGTCGCTAGACAACAATGAACCTACGAGCTATGGAGAAGTGATGGTGGGCCCAGATTCTGAAGAATGGCTCGAGGCCATAAAATCCGAGAGAGGATCCATGTATAAAAAAAAGTATAGACTTTGAAAGAACCACTTGATGGTCGTCAGGCTATTGGGTGCAGATGGATTTTAAAAGGAAGACAGACAATGATGGTAAGTGTCACCATTAAGAAAGCTCGACTTGTCGTTAAGATGTTTCCCGACAAGTTCAAGGAGTTGACTACGATGAGACTTTCTCACTCGTAGCGATGCTAAGAGTCTGTTGGAATTATGTTAGCAGTTACTGCATTATTTATGAAATCTTGCAGATAGGATGTAAAAAACATTGTTTCCTCGACATTTTCCTTGAGGAAAGGTTGTATGTGATACAACCAGAAGGTTTTGTCAATCCTGAAAGATGCTGACAAGTAGGCAAAGCTCCAGCAATCCTTCTAAGGACTGGAGTAAGCATCTCGGAGTTGGAATGTACGCTTTGATGAGATGATCAAAGATTTTGGGTTTATACAAAGTTTATGAGAAACTTGTATTTCCAAAGAAGTGAGTGGGAGCACTATAGAATTTTTGATGAGTATATGTTGTTAACATATTGTTGATCAGAAATGATGTAGAATTTCTGGAAAGCATGCAGGGTTATTTAAAAAGTGTTTTTCAATGGAAAATCTGGATTAAGCTACTTGAACATTGAGCATCAAGATCTATAAGGATAGATCAAAAAACGCTTAATAGTACTTTCGATGAATACATACCGTGACAAGATTTTGAAGGAGTTCAAAATAGATCAGCAAAGAAGGAGTTCTTAGTTGTGTTAAAAGGTGTGAATATTGAGTAAGACTCAAGACCTGACCACGGCAGAAGAGAGAGAAAGGACGAAGGTCGTCCCCTATGCTTTAGACGTAGGCTCTACAGTATGCTATGCTGTGTACTGCACCTGAAGTGTGCCTTGCCATGAGTCAGTCAAGGGGTACAAGAGTGATCCAGGAATGGATCACATGACAGCGGTCAAACTTATCCTTAGTAACTAGTGGACTAAGGAATTTTCTCGATTATGGAGGTGGTAAAAGAGTTCATCGTAAAGGGTTACGTCGATGCAAACTTTGACACTAATCCGGATGACTCTGAGTAGTAAACCGGATTCATGTAGTAGAACAGTTATTTGGAATAGCTCCAAGTAGTGCGTGGTAGCTGCATCTACAAGATGACATAGATATTTGTAAAGCACACATGGATCTGAAAGGTTCAGACTCATTGACTAATAAACCTCTCTCACAAGCAAGATATGAACAAACCCCATGGGTGTTGGATTCATTGCAATCACATAGTGATGTGAACTAGATTATTGACTCTAGTGCAAGTGGGAGACTGTTGGAAATATGCCCTAGAGGCAATAATAAAATGGTTATTATTGTATTTCCTTGTTCATGATAATTGTCTATTGTTCATGCTATAATTGTATTAACCGGAAACCGTAATACATGTGTGAATACATAGACCACAACATGTCCCTAGTAAGCCTCTAGTTGACTAGATCGTTGATCAATAGATGGTCATGGTTTCCTGACCATGGACATTGCATGTCATTGATAACGGGATCACATCATTAGGAGAATGATGTGATGGACAAGACCCAATCCTAAGCCTAGCACAAGATCGTATAGTTCGTCTGCTAAATCTTTTCTAATGTCAAGTATCATTTCCTTAGACCATGAGATTGTGCAACTCCCGTATATCGTAGGAATGCTTTGGGTGTACCAAACGCCACAACATAACTGGGTGGCTATAAAGGTGCATTACGGGTATCTTCGAAAGTGTCTATTGGGTTGGCACGAATCGAGACTGGGATTTGTCACTCCGTGTAAACGGAGAGGTATCTCTGGGCCCACTCGGTAGGACATCATCATAATGTGCACAATGTGACCAAGGAGTTGATCACGGGATGATGTGTTACGGAACGAGTAAAGAGACTTTCCGGTAGCGAGATTGAACAAGGTATCGGGATATCGATGATTGAATCTCGGGCAAGTACTATACCGGTAGACAAAGGGAATTGTATACGGGATTGACTGAATCCTTGACATCGTGGTTCATCCAATGAGATCATCGTGGATCATGTGGGAGCCAACATGGGTATCCATATCCCGCTGTTGGTTATTGACCAGAGAGATTTCTCGGTCATGTCTGCATTATTCCCGAGCCTGTAGGGTCTACACACTTAAGGTTCGATGATGCTAGGGTTATAGGGAAAGTATGTATGCGGTTACCGAATGTTGTTCGGAGTCCCAGATGAGATCCTGGACGTCACAAGGAGTTCCAGAATGGTCCGGAGGTGAAGATTGATATATTGGACGAAGGGTTTTGGAGTCCGGAAGTGTTCCGGAGGTACCGGGTGATGACCAGCATGACCGAATGGTGTTTCGGGAGCCCCGACAAGTGTTGGGGGGATTCATGGGCCAAGGGAAGGGGGCAAACCAGCCCACTAAGGGGCTGTGCGCCCCCCTCGCCTATTACCACGTGACCAGGGGGTTTGGGGCGCCCCATCTAGGGTTCCCACCTCCTGGCTTGGGGGCCAAGTCACCCAAGGGGGAGATCCCATCTGCCCTGGCCGCCGCCCCCCCTAGGGGAAACCCTAGGGCGCCCCCTTGACCTTGCCCCTATATATAGTGGAGGTTTTGGGGCTTCACAACACAGGAGTCTCTCTCTCCCAAGGCGCAGCCCTACCTCTCTCCCTCCTCGTCTCTCGTAGTGCTTGGTGAAGCCCTACTGGAATACTTCGCTCCTCCACCACCACCACATCGTTGCGTTGCTGCTGGACGGAGTCTTGCCCAACCTCTCCCTCTCTCCTTGCTGGATCAAGGCATGGGAGACGTCACCGGGCTGCATGTGTGTTGAACGCGGAGACGCCGTTGTTCGGCACTTAGATCAGAATCGACCGCGATCTGAATCGCTACGAGTACGACTACCTCATCCGCGTTCTAGTAACGCTTCCGCTTAGCGATCTACAAGGGTATGTAGATGCACTCCCCTTCCCCTCATTGCTAGATTACTCCATATATTGATCTTGGTGATGCATAGAAAATTTTAAATTTCTGCTACGATCCCCAACAGCTGGTTCTTTGTCCATCGCAGTAGGGGTACAATCTGCAAGAGTTTGGGTTATGTGTGGTAGGGCTGGTTCTCGTGCATGTACAATCGGGGTACTATCTCCACCAAGAGGTAGCACTGTTCTATTTTAAGACCATGTTTTTAGTCCGCTAGATGTTGGCATCACCCGCTCGAATTCAAATGGCTGATAAACAGGAAACATAGTTGAATGTACAGACATTGTATGAGAGACATATGCAATAGATAGTGTGGAAAAAAGAGGGCATGAAATAGTTGACATGTATATTGTTTAACTAAAACGGATAGCATGACATAATTTCACATACATGATGTCTATCTAAACTGGATAGCATAGCTTAACATAATTCAAAGATATGATGAATAACTAAATAGGATCTCATGACATAATTCACCTACATGTTATCTAAGTAATCAGGATCACATCATTTAATTCACATATGTGATTTATAGGCTAAACAGAGGGCATTAGATATGATGTCTGAACTAAGAACATGGTGTTGAATATTGTGTATATGATGTCTAATCTATGCAATGCAAGACACCATATGCATGATATGAGCAGTATAGCCGTGCCAAGTTAGAGCATACACCTCGGTGGGGGAATAGGACTGGTCATCTATCTCTGAATCCATCTCTGAGGAGCTATCGGGACCCAACAAGAGATCTGCTTCGACAGGTAGCACTGTCTGCGCTGAAGGCCTTGTTTTCACTCCAGATTTTTCAATCTCCCACCCAAATTGCTGTCTCACAGGAAGAGTAGTTTAATGTACAAACATTGTCGACAAATGGAAATGTAATGAAGAAAAGGATGGGCAAGATATCATTCAAATATATGATGCCTGGTTAAACATGATGGCATTGCACATTTCACATATATTATGGCTGGCTAAAAGACATGAGACTGCACAATACCCATATATGATATAGAAACTAAACAGGTGGCACTATAGAACATGTCTAAACTAAGCAGATGACATATATGATGTCAAAAGTAGGCACTGCAAGGCAACATATGCATGATATGACTAACATCATCATGCCAAGGTAGAGCAAACACCTTGGGGGTAAATAGGAGTGGTCAGCGGCGTCTGAATCCGCCTCAGAACAGATATCTTCCTCTAGATTACAATCTGGAGAGAGGTGGGGAGGGTTTGCCATTGAACCCACCATGGAGCGATGTCTGCATGACATTGTATTGCCGCGCAAAACTCTTCTCTTTTTCTCTGCATGTTTAGCATGACTGTGTACAATATCTGACATGCATACGAAAAAAATGGTGAGATTATGTAAGGAGAGCATGCTGAAATTTAGAGTGATGGTAAAAACCAGTGGATGTATCCAAAAATAATGATATCAGGCTAATGATTGCTTTAATTTAATAAAAAGACAGATGATGATTGCTTTACTATTTGTTTTCCACCCAAGATGAACAACATAGGCATACCCTAGGTGAACCAGATATTAGACAGAGATAATGTTCATTGCTTCCTCGATATGTGCCCCACAACTAATTTAGAATTCAAGTTTGAACATTAATTTGGACCTGACTTGGAGTCCAAGAGGTGAACAGGATGATAAAGTAGCAGGTAATTTTAAGCAATGCATAACATAAGCAGAAACAAAAGAGTGCGACCTCTCTTGTGGACCCGTGTACTCCTTAGGTTCATCTGCTGAGTCGGTGATGATGATGCCGTTGCGGTGGGTGCCGGCGGTAGGGAAGGAGATCTGAGGCGGCGAAAGACGGTCAGGAGTCGTGATGTCTGGTTTGGTGGATGTTTCTGTCGATGGAGCAGCTCAGTTGAGGTGGACGACGTCACGGTAGGAGCAGGACAAACCACACAAAGTTCCCTTCGACACCTACCTGTAACTGAAGTAATTCTGTAAGGGCTCATTTGGCTTGCATGATTCTAAAAACGCAGGGATAGGAAAAACACCGGAATAGGATAGGAATGCACATGGTAAACAGAGCATTTCTAAACACATGATTTCTGTCAACTTGAGTGTTTGGTTTACAGGAATTGGAAGAGCAGAGGAATGCAAAGAAACATGGCCAAAATAAAGTGAAACCATATGAAAGCGTGTACAGTTAGAATGTTATCCTGCCACTAATGCACTTGGTCTTGTTTTCATGCATAGGATTTTGAAAAGTAGGTGTGTGGATGTTTTGCTTCATTCCTTTCAACAAAATACATGAATAATTGAATAGTAGAGTGCCATTGGAAAATTCCCTATTGCTATGTTTTTCCATTGAACCAAAATAGCCCTAATGGATCGACATGAATGTATAGTAATGAGTGATGGAACAAGTGTACAACCTCTTTGCCATAGCCGTGTCGACCTCGACATCATTGGGTTGGTCGCTGAAGCAGTTGAGGCAGAGGTGGCTGTCGGAGGTGTGGAGGAAGATCTGAGGAATATGTAGACAGCGTCCAGGGCACTGCTCTGTTGTGATGGATCGTTCTGTCGTTGGAGCAGCCCCGGTGAGCCGTAAGGCGTCAAGGCTGAAGTAGCACAAGACAGACATCGTCAATCTCAAGTGGGATTCTAATAGCATCTCCAATAGATGATGTTAAATAGATGTAAAATTTACATCACCAAAAACCACCTGACTACAACAGATGAGGTAAAAATTGTTGAGTCTGAACTTAACTGTCGAAAATGAAATTTACTATGGAATCTGAATGTTACTATCGAAACTGAATGCAATGGTAGCAGAGAGGCACTTGACATGTAGTTTAGGGAGGGCCTGCAGTTCATTTTCAACCTGCACCCCCCTGAGCCGCCAGCCACCACCGGCCGAACCGCCGGCCCCAGCGCCACCTCGCCGCCCCGAAACAACTCCCGACCGCCGGTCCGCCGCCGCCCCGGCCAGCCCTATAGGCCCCCCTCCCCCACCCTGAACCCTAAGATAGATAGTGGGGTACCTCTCCGGCGAGCCCCCGTCCCCGCTGCGGGTGGTTCTTCCTTAACTCCGGTGAGCCCCCCCCCCCACCCCCTGAAAATTGACTGACCCAAAAGTCGATTCAGTCGACTGAAGTGTAGCTAAATCGGAGCAGAGCAGCAGCACAAGCAAGGGGGAGAGCAGCAGCAGCAGCGCGAGCGAGCAAGAGCCGGAGCAGCAGCAGCAGCAGTGCAAGTGAGCGAGAGCCGGAGCAGCAGCAACAGCAGCAGATCCGGCTGGTATAGACGCCGCCGCCGAAGGGGCCTCGCACTGGGGGAGAGCCGTCGTGGAGATGTCGCCCGCGGCGCCGACTTCAAGGTAGCCGCTCCATGGGGGTGTGGGATGGAGCACCGTCGGCGCCGGGATGTCGAGCTAAGGAGAAGGTGCGATGCGAGGAGTGTACAACCACTTTGGTGGCACCGGGTAGGCCTTGGCTTCATCCGAGGAGTCGGTGAGGATGTTGCGGTTCCGGTGGAGCAGGTTAAGGCGGCGCTGTGGGGATGGAGCAGCCGCGATAGACGAGGCGATCGTTGGAGCAGCTCCTTGGAGGTGGAGGACGGGGCTGCTGAACCAGCGGGACAACGAGATGGACGACGGATCCTCATCCAAGGAGGTGGACGAGGGATGTCGAGCTGTTGCGGTGGATGACATCGTTGGGGAAGAGGCTCCGGCTGGGCAGCGGTGAGGTGGCGGACGGAGGAGGGTGGGGTTTCCCGGCTGGAGTGGAGAGGTTATGGCGGCCTGGGATTTCGAATGGCAAAAAGGAGGCGATGGGAGGTGGTGAACCATGACTTAGGGACGCGCTTGTCCAAAATGTAGGGTATTTTAAAAAAGTACCCCGCATAGATTTGAACTAGCGGCCCTTTCGGCTCAGGGTTAGAAGGGGGATTTCATGTGTCGGGATTTGGCAGCTGGAGGGAGTTTTCGCGCGCGTTGTAATTTCAGGATAGCAAGGCGCGGGTCGTGAAGGCGCTAGTTTTGGGAGCACGATATCTGAATTTTCGGGATATAACAAGGCGCGGGTTGAATTTTAGGGACAAGCCTAACGTGTAATATTGTACTTGTACGTACCAAATCAATTCGCACTTCCCTCAACCAAAAAGAAAACGAAAAAAATAACACTATTCACACCACACAAAGAGAGAGTCTTGCCCCGTTTTACTATAAAAATGCTATTTAAAGCTACTCATACCAACAATTTAGTGTAATTAAATGCTATCCGGTAGTATGAATCCATGTTATGTCCAATTAAATTTTTTCGCTTGCTGTATAATGCATGTAACCTACTCATACCAACATTTTAGTGCATTCCAAATGTCTATACTACCGCTGCAATATGAACTGAATTTGAATTCGTTTCTCTATTTCAATAACAATCTACAATCATGATTGTTGCCAACTACAACCATCATTCGTGTATAACCTTAATAACACACCACATGATTACTATAGAGATAGATATGAACTATGTGTACTACATGAAATCGAATTCTATTTTGAATACACTTGATGTTGATTCCAAATAATAGTACATTTGATGTACTAACTATATATATTCATAATCTAAACCATGTTGCATACGTGTACACCGTGTTTATCACACATACTATAGTGCCCCGCCCCCTACATTATGACAAGCATTTAGACCTGAGCTGCAAAAGCCACACATTAGCCCAAATTATGATCAATGTTCTATATGTTGTACGTAGTACTAGCAAGATGCCCATGCGTTCCACAGAACATCAACATGATCAAGGGGTGGCCTAATTTGCAAATATGGAGAGGGGTGTGGGTATCTTTTTTCAAAATTGCCATAGTTTCCTTCCTATCCGTCAGATATAAATCGGACGGCCTATATTGCAGGATGGCACCATCATCAACAACTCCGTTTTTTATAAGAGTAGAGATAAAATATATTATATGTAGTATAACATGTTCATAACCACACCATGTGTATCACCGTTATATATATTCACACATGTGTCGGTTTAAAACACTATGATAAATTCTTCAAATATACGAATTCGCTTTTTATAATGAAGTATGATCCTCTATTCGTCTTTTACACCCACACAATCCTCTTATCTTTGTAGCTAGCTAGTGCTAACTTTCTCTCATGCATGCAGACGCCCGCATCCCTCTAACCCTCCCTCAGCATTCTCTAGCTCCATCGCGCAAATTCGTCTTTTCACTTTAGGTCGTTCACCCACGGTATGTGTAGGTCCCCCAGCTCCTTCTTTACGGCACACATCGATCGATATGCCTCTCTAGCCAGGTGTTCCTAGCACAAAACACAAGCTTCCCCTCTTCTCTTAATACCGTCCATGCCTCACTCCAACCACTCTTTTCATCGATCTCGTACTCGCACACTTCTCCCCCCTCGATATAGTATGACTCTTGCACCACCTCCTAGATGCATGCCTCTCTCTCTATCCTTCTCCCCGTGCCTCATTTGCTTCTAACACACACATGCATGTATACTGATCGATCTCCCAACATATACCTAGGTCGACTTTAACTATTCCCCCCCATCGATCGACGTACCTCACAAGTTATGTCTCTCCTTTCTCCGACAAAGGACGACTGATCTTCCTATGTAGTTATGTCTGCTTACCACATCCATGTCGCCCCCCTCATCATTCGTGCATGCCTCCTGACCCGTCTCTCACACGCACGTGCACAGACAGGCAGTCATCCCATCTCTTATTGATATTGCAGGCGTGCCCTCCGGTTGTCTAGCAAGCCTATCCCACCATTTGTTAGAAGCAACTCACTACCACCCCCTCCAACACTCTAGCTCTGTCTCTCTCCCAACCTTATTCCTCTCCTACACATATGCATGGATGCCGATCGATCTCCCTTAATACATGAGGTAGATCGATCTCCCTTAATACATGAGGTAGGCCTCTCTCCTCCTCCACACATATACCAGCCGTTGTACCTCTATAGTTAATTAGGCCTTCCCCCCCACCACACACCGATAGTCGAGCGCTGTAGGTAGGTATCCATGCCACAGAGACAAACTGCACCTGTCCCCTCTCACGTTCCAGTAGGCCAGCCACTCTATATCTTTGACGTGGGAACACACGAATTCGATGGCACTCTTTATCGATCGCATGCGCGCACACATAGACATCATCCCTCTCTTCGATTCTATGGACACCTTAAGCCGATGATACCTCCACTCTCTTCTCGTGGATCGCCCCCTCTATATATATGATATATCCAAGACTCTATTTCACACAGATTGCATATGTTACATTTTTTGATTGACCCCACCCCCCAAAAAAACTCTCACGAACCCACACACTATATCTCTATACATTTGTATCTCTCTCACACAACCCCACGTAGGTGGTATACGTATACAAGAAGAGAATAGGTGCACCATGCACGTACTCACGCTTAGTGCCCAGCCACGCCCGCGCGGGTACACGGCGGAGCTCATTTCTGTACGAAATGGCAGCCCACGTGCTAATTTGAACGCGTGTAGCGGTTGTTTACCTACGGAGGTCGTGTACCACATGTGCACGAAACAAAGTTCGACTTGATGCGTTGGCGCATTATTTTTAAATAAAGTTATATCGCTCAATGGCACGTACATAGGATATAAAACAATTTTTAGGGAGAAAAAGGTTTGTCTCTCTTCAGAGTATCTCACACAAGGCTGCGGTGGCCTCTCTCTCTCTCTCACCGTTGGTCATTGATCCGGCCGCATCTCGTCCACCGGCGGAAAGGGAGGACGTGCATCGTTTCCCCGTTCGACGGCACCGAGGCAGCACGTCCTGATCTGCAGTACACGCTATTCTCTCTGACCAAGCTCCGGCGTGGTAGGGCCTACGCCACCTGCTCGCTGCTGCAGTATGGGTAGATTCCGCCCGCTGCCGCTCACCTAGTTACATCCCGACGACCTCTAGGTATCCCCTCCGGCCTTGCTCCACTACCCATCTTCCCACATCGTTGCATGTGGATCTTCCATAGTTCTTTGCCCAAAACGTAGCTTGTCCGGCGTACTTTCCATATTGCAATCTCGTCCTCACACCATTTTAGACAAACACAACTGTGTTGTTATCTTCCCTTAGGACAAGGAATATGCTTCTTTTTTGTCGTCGCATGTGTCATCAACTGTTATTGGCCAGTAATTGTTTCCTTTCTACCTCTTTTTTGCAAACAGGGCTATCCATTTCACCTCGTTGCTATTGCGACCTTTTGGTGAACTGCACAAATCACTTTTTTCTTAAGAGTGTTTTGTGTAGTTCTGCCAAAATGTCACACGGGCAACGTCTCTACATTTCATTGCGACAACACAAAGGGAGATTGGTTTTGCTCTATCCTCCTCATCCAACTCCGAGCCTAATCTTCTCCAACTAGTTAGTCTTACGAGAGACTGCAAAGGTGACCGGCTTCTATTTGTGTGTTTATTGTTTCATCAGCAGTCCTCTATTATGGTAATCACACTTAATATCTTTGGAACAGGGACGCTCAACTCTATTTTAGTGGAACTGCACAAAATGATCGGAATGTTGCATGCTCCAGACAGCTAATTTTTTCCCAACATGCCTTGTTGATTTAGACAGAGCTGGGGGGACGTTGCTGCCAATGAAAGCATGGATCAATTTTAATTTAACACCTTCTAACAACTTTAACTTCTGTTGTGATGTAAATATTAGCTCTGATTAGCAAGGAAGTTAGTTTTTTATTGTTTCCGAAAGAGCATCGATGGCAAGACACACGAAACAAAAGCTGAAAGCTCACACCATTGTACAATTTCATGTCGCTGGAAAATTATTTGTATAGTACATCATTATGTAAACAAATGCTGGAAGCTTGATAGCATTGCGAGAAGCCTCTTCAGCATCCGGGTCCATGTGCCATGCACAAAATTATACTCCTTCGTTCCTAAATATTTGTCTTTTTACAAATTTCAAATGGCCATATTTTAGAGTGTAGATTCACTCATTTTGCTTCATATGTGTACTCCCTCCGTTCCTAAATATTTGTCTTTCTAGAGATTTCAACAGGTGACTACATACGGAGCAAAATGAGTGAATCTACACTCTAAAATATGTCTATATACATCCGTATGTAGTAGTCCATTTGAAACTCTAAAAAGACAAATATTTGAGTAGACACTCGTTGAAATCTCTAGAAAGACAAATACTCCGAAGTACATTTAAGAACCGAGGGGGTAGTGCACAGCCGCATGGGAGACTCAGACCGGTCATTGCGCCTCATTAATAGTGAGTAATTAGCGGTCAAATCATAAGCCCCACCTTTCCCACTATAAGTTGCTCGGAAGAACCAACCATCAATACACTCTTCTTTGAATCCGCTCATACTACTCCATCCGTCACTGTTTATAGAGCGCGCTTCAGAAAAAGAGAAAATCTCTGGGACCAAGGCGACTAGCGATGGGCCTGAAAAATAGCATTGGTAGTTATAGCACGGCGTCTATTACTAGAGGAAATAATGCGTACACACATGCATGCAGTGCTTCCACCCCGGGTAGACACATGCATCCACTTACTCCACTCTGTAGTCTACATCAAGAGAAAATTGTGGTTACCACGCCCTAATTAATTGAGCATTAAACCAAACGCGTCTAAAGTCTCTCTGGTGGTGGAAATGCATTGAGAGAAATGCATCATAATGAAGCGCGCCCTGTAAACTGTGACGGAGGGAGGAGTAGTATGAAGGTGCAAAACCAAGTACGCGTATGGCCAGTCGGTCAACGCACCTCCACTTGGCATATCACTGACATGTGGGACTGGAGTCTGAGCAAACCGATCTCAATTGACGGCAAAATGGCCAACCCGCCATTCCTTGAGAGAGACGAGGAGAGAGAACACATAGACGGGCTCGCACGGAGGCCAAGATATATTCGAGCATGGTTGATCGATATCATCACTACATGTTAGGCTGCCGTTTTCCGCCCTTCTCCGGAATAAATGTGTACTTTATCAAAGATTAAGAAAAATAAGAGTACAGAGGCTCCACCATGCTGTTCTAGTAGTAGTACTACTCGTACTACTAAACCTTCTGCTTGGCTCTTCGCCTCTTCGTGAAGTCGAACAATGATGGTACTCCACATGTTCGGTACTATAGTGTATGCCTCTGGCAATCTGACACCGAATGAACTGATGCATGTCCACCGCCCGGGCGAGGGTACGTTGCATTACTCAAAAGGTGTAAGCAGGCTTCACCTTGTCCTGCAAGCTTCTCCTTGTTCTGCGAGTTCACGGGACACACCAACAAGTAGTGCTAGTCCATACTCCCTCCTTTCCGGTTAATATGGCTTAATCTTTTTTGCGGGTAAATGAGAGAGTTTTATTCATATATAAGCATTCTTAGGACGATCAGCCAAGACACTGGTCACTAGGAAGCAAGGTACCCTGCAAAAAAACAAATAGGAAGCGAGGTGTTTCATCAAGCCAGCTCTCGGCCACATTCAAAGTGCAGGAAACACGGTTCGCACAAAGTTGCGCCGCAAGGTTTGCTGAACTGTTTACATGCTGAATAACAAAAAATAGGAAATATTACCGAGCGCTCCTATTTGTAAAAGGATATGAGCCAGAATTAAGCGAGAATTGTGGCGAGTGTTCCATGCAATCAACTTCCATTATCACATGCGAGAACCCTCGAAGAGAACCAAATGTGTTGAAGATTGCTTTATCACATTTTAAAAATATAATAAGAGTGCAGACGCTCCTCCATCCGGTTCCTAGTACTAGTATAGTACCTCTATAGACTATAGTAGTAGTAATAGTAAACTTTGCGCTTGGTTGTTTGCCTCTTCAGGAAGTGCAACAATAATAGTATTAGTATAGTGTATGCTTCTAGCAATCTGACACCGAATTAACTGTTGCATGTCCACCGCTTGAGCGAAGGACAACTTGCATTAGTCAAAAGTTTCTCCATGTCCTGCGACCACCGCGCGCAAGCTTCTCCCGTCCTACAAGCTTCTCCTTGTTTGGCAAGTTGACGGGACACAACAAAGTAATGCTAGTCCATACTGCCTCCTCTCCGGTTAATATGGCTTAATTTCAAACGAGATAAATACACTGCCTGTCACTATATATTTGTAAAAATACGGTCAGGGGACTTCATAATACGCTCACTGCGCTCAATATATACATTTTCCGGTGTTTATACGGTCACTAGCTCACCCTGGCTGCGTATGTGTGTGCATGCACGTGTAGGTTGAGCACTTGAGCGTGACAGTGTGTGTTCCATCGTGTGCTCGGACATGCATGCATTACGGCGTCACACGCGTTTTTGCGTCCATGTGTACATGTGACTATTGCATACACGTAGGGGGAGTACGTGTAGGGGTCACTAAAGGAGCAGTCAAATCACACAGTAAGTTAGTCGGAAGAAGCAACCATCATTTCACTCTTCAATGACACGTACAAAATATAAAATGGTTGATATGGAGAGAAAAAGAAAACCACTATATATACACCAGCAGGAGCCTAAGCTACAAGCCTGCTTGCTTGGGTTGCTCTCGTCACAAGCATAGAAAGACGGTGGCCACACCACTAGTCACATATCCGGCCTGATCCCGCAGCTGGGGGAAGGGAACAATGTTCTGCGTAGACGAGGTCGACATCGGTGAGGGAGAAAATCCACAGTCAGTGCGTCCCAATCGGGGGTCACCGTGGTATGGGCCGATGCCGCGTCCCAGCCGCCCTTCTAGCTACAGCCTAACGTCCCAGGTAGTCCATCTTCCTTTTGGAGCCGGCTTGCTCCACTACCGCAGCTCCCCACGTAGCTCCATCTCCATGTCGATCTTTCTCTACTTCTACCGGCTTCTACTTGTGATGAGTTTATGTCTCATGAACTAGTGCCAGTACTATTATTCTAATCACACTTCTTCAATATCTTTGCCATCAGGGATGCTCAGCTCGATTTTAGTGGAACTACACAAAAGCATCGTATGATCCGAGGGTGCCAGCCGTCTTTCCTTCAAAAGGTTCTACCTGGCCAGGAAATTAAATCATGTTTAAGGTTTAGGGTTTAAGTCGTAGTGACCCCATCAGTAGTTTTTCTTTCGTACACGCTCTCACAACTTTTGTCTTTAGTTGTGAAGTAAATATTGGCTATGATCTGTGAATCATTGGGATGCATCAGCATGCGTGTTAGTTTTCCTTTGTATTTGATGGAATGTTGTAACGGGGCAACCTTGGAGTAGGAGTGAAAAAGGAGTGGAAAGTTTCTGTTTTTCCGAAGAAAAAATGGAAACGGAGAGAAACCAACGTTTTGTTTTGTTGGATCGTGCCATCGAGCAAAACCAATGTTTAAATCATGTCTGTCGCGTTCGTGTCTCACCCTCCTCCAGGGCTCGACCCCACGCAGTCGCTCGGCATGCCACTCACCGCAAACCGAGTATACGATAAATTTCCCGCCTACTTGTCGATGGATCGCGCCATGGAGTACTAGTACTACTGTAAGAGATTGACGAGTTGGGGAGGATGGCTAGCTATAGCACGGACTCCCAAGAACTTTTTACATGCATGTTGTGGCCGGCTATTGCGACCTTTGAATGCGGAGCAGTCGCGTGCACCAGGAAGCGGCGCGGGCGACGCTCTCTCGGCCGGTGTGCCGCTTCAATGCCGGCGCCAGTGAGAGGTCGCGTCCGCTCTGGCCGGGCATGAATGCGGCACTGACCATTTCGGGCGGGAAGCTCGTGCGGGTGATGAAGAGGGTTCGGGTTGGTCAGGAGCGGACGTGGCAGCGGTCCGGACGCCCGCAAACAAGAGATGATGTACGTTAATATTGCTGCATATATAATTAACAATGTAAATAATGTGCCAGTTGGACAAATATGATTGGAGATGGAGATGGAGATGGAAATGGAATTTTACGTAAACACGGATATGCATGTCTATGTCTATGTGTGTGTGCGCGGCGACTCTCGCGACCTGGAAGCGGGGGCGTGTTTTTGATCGAGTTTTCTTTCTTGGTACGTGAAAAAATTGTCCGCCAGTTTTCATCTCTTTTTTCCAGGAACACGCGTATTCTATTTAAAACCACTGCTATGAAGAGATTGTTTTACTCCATTATAGCCTCTTGTTTGATAGAGTTTCTCGCGTCTCGCTCTCTCACCCTCTCCATATCAAAACAAGATGACAGTGTCCACACTATCTCTCTCCTCACCGGTGGTCACAGATCCGGCCGAATCCCGTCCGCTGCGAGAGGTGAGGAGGTGCAACGTTGACGTTGTTGCCGTCGGCGATGGAGGAAGCCGATGCGCACCATCCTCTCAGAGCCGGTGCTGGCACGGATGAAGGTCATCCGCGCCCTTGTTCGCTGCCGTCGTGTGGGAAGATCCCGCCCGCCCGCCTAAGCGACATCTCGCCCACCTGAGGTATAACTTCTTGTACTGGTCCAGCTCCCCAGGTCTCTGCATGCGGGTTTTCTTCTATGCGACTACTCCCTAGCTCCCCATGTATAGTAGCTAGGGTTCGTCGGCTGGTCCAACATCACCTACTATTATAGAGGTAATGCCACTTGAAAAGTTGTCCTGATTTATGCCTCGGTGGAGGTATACATTTTGTTTCGACAAAAAGTACATGGTGGTTGTGCGGTCATTGTCCATATGCTCCTATCGTTGTTGCTAATCTAATACTATCACTGGTTAAATGAAGAAATGATTTTTTTCTCGGGTATCCTGGTTTAGTTCCCATCAAGATAATCATGATGCTTCTGTTTGTTGGTGTACTTTTCATAATTCTTATTGAGAATTGAGATTTCGTTGTTAATCTTGTAAAACAAAGTAACAACACTATATCCTTTTTTATATTTTTGGAAACAGTGATGCGTATCTCCATACCCGGGCATGTCTTCCTCAATTTTAGTGGAACTGCACGAAATTGGATGGCCATTGTTGTTCCGCCTCACTGTCCTCTGCCACGTGGTTCTTCCTTCCTCGAGCTTGACTATTGAGAAGAAACAGACCACAGTGAGGATTTGTCGAACTTCATAGGTGCCTCACCCAAACTTGATGCCAAATGGATGATGCATCACCATGATGACCTATCGATGCTCATGGTTGCGCCTCATGGTTGCGTCGGCTGGTGAAGCTGATCGATTTTCAATGAAAAACAAGTTGTCTTCCATCAGTGCTCTTTGCTTGTTACCCACAAAGATGATATCCTTCATCAGTTCACCTTGGTTGCATTGGAGACGCAGTCGCCTTTCACGTTGGTGCAATTTTATCACACAATTGGCTATGAACCAAATGTTTCCTCGAAGAAGGATCGATGTTGGTACTAAGAGCATAAGTTTTGTATTGATTTCTAAGCCTTCCCACAACTTTGTCTCCAGCTCCCCTGTAATTTTATTTGTCCAGCTATTAAATTTTATTAAAAAATGGTGTGGACTAAAAACCCGGATGGACGTAGTAGCCCTCCATTTTTATTTACTCTAGATATTATATTTGACTGAAGTCAAACTTTGTAAAGTTTGACCAAGTTTAGGCCGAACACAACAAACCATAATTATTAGAGGGGGCAAACTGTACATACTCTCAAACCTTTCCGATGATTGAAATGAAAATTCTTTATTTGTACACAGTCTCACACGTTTCCAATAATTTGGCGCATGTGTGGTTGTTCACTTAAGGGAGGGTAGTGTACCGCACGTGAAGGACAGGAAGTGCGACCAGGACGCCTGGATCGTTAGTTCATCGGATGTACTCCCTCCGTTCCTAAATATTTGTCTTTCAAGTGGTTTGCAATGGACTACCACATACGGATGTATATAGACACTTTTTACAGTGTAGATTCACTCATTTTGCTCCGTATGTAGTCATTTGTTGAAATCACTAGAAAGACAAATATTTAGGAACAAAGGGAGTAGTAGTTTTCTTCACTGGTACGTTAAATAAAGAGTTTCGTTTCGTACTTACACAATTTAAAACGATTGTTATGGAGAGAATAAGAAAACCACTCCACTATATATTAGTCGTATACACGAGTACTATATGGACGCAGCTTCATTGACTTTAGTGCACCTGCCTTTGGGTTTATGACAGGTGGGCCCAAAATGTGGTTGGCCCACCTATCATACAGCCAAAAGCAGGTGCAGTTAAGGCACCGGAGCTCAGTCTGTACTACAGTATATATATAAGCTGGAGCCTCAGCGCTTATCCGCTAGGGTTTGCACTCTCCACGCTCTCGCCGCACTACATATATATATATACACGCTGGAGGCTCAGTGTTCCTTTGCTAGGGTTTGCTATATTCACTGTCTCTCACCCTCTTCACCACATCTAAACAAGACTGCGTTGTGGCCTCTGTCTCTCTCACCCCCCTCACAGACAGCTGGCGAAGGAGGCGTCCGGATCCCGTCGCACCGGGAAGGGGAGGAGGTGCAGTGTTCACTCTATCGCCTTCGGCGAGGGAGGCAATCCACTATCGGCTGCGCGTTTCTCTTTCACCCAGCGCCTGTTCAGGAGGGCCACCGACCCCTTCTTCCTCGCTGCCGTACGTAGTGTGGGCATATCTGACCTCCCACCGCACGCCTTGCCACATCCCGACAACCCTAAGGTATAAGTTTCTTTGAAACCGTCATTGGTCTAGCTGCATGCTGATCTTTTTCGATTCATTAGTCGAATCTAGGTCTTGGTTCAAAGAGGAAAGAAGGGTGCGGTGGGGTGGAGCATGAATCTAGGACGTGGTTCAATGAGGAAAGGAGGAAGGGAAAGTAGTATAGACTAGCTATCCAGCCGCTTTGTTGGTCGAAAAGGGAAAAAGGGGCTAACCCAGTACACACATCTGTAAGGAACCCAACTCTTTGTTGAAAAGGGAAAGAAACTAGGGGGTCGGGTAGTTTGTGCAGGACTAGATTTGCTGCCCTCACATCAGAAAAAGTTCCAAAGAGAACAAATATGGGACCAACGCAGATATGCTGCTTGGCTACATACTCTGCATCACCCATTTATACGTGTGGATGCACATGGTGTTGGCATGTCCCATGTCCCATCCACATGATCGTGCAGTGTGTTTCGAGATGTTGTGCTACTTGTATTGGTATTGTTTTAAATAAATGTTGAATTGAAGCTATTGTATTTTAAGCAATGCCACTCTCAGAATTAACTACTGAACTATTTTAAGAGAATTTCTCTGTTAATATGAATCAATGCAACCGTTTTAGAAATGTTACTGTCCTATACTTTATTTTCCATCAAGATAAGGTAGATGCTTCTTTTTGTGGCCTCATGTTTCATCCTCCTTTGTTGGCAGTAATTGTTTCCTTTTTTGCCTCTGTTAAATCAGGGATATCTATTCAACTTGTTGCTATAGCAAACTTAAATGTATCACCGATGACTTTACTTGATTTCAGAGTAACTGCACAAAACAAGATTGGATTTCCTATTCATGTTGGCAGATTTGTATGTGATCTTGTGTGCGTCATGACAGGTTGGTACTTGCCTTCATCCACATGATCGTGCAGTGTGTTTTGAGATGCTATGCTACTTGTATTGGTATTGTTTTAAATAAATGTTGAATTGAAGCTATTGTATTGTTGTCTTTTCCCATTAAGTAGTGAAAAAATGGGACCAACCCAGACATTATGCTTGTTGCTTTGTTATAACAAACTCTGCATCACCCCCTTTATTAGTAGATGGAAGCACATGTTGTTGTTGCACCCACTCTCCCCTAGAACTATTTATGCTTTTTCTTAATCTAATGCTGCTGGTAAAATTAAGCAATGCCACTCTCAGAATTAAATCTTATTTCAAAACTGCAACACTTGTTAGGGATTGGCGGGATTACCATTTTTGTGGCCGCATGTTTCATCCTCCTTTATTGGCCAGCAATTGATTCCGTTTTCGCCTCGGTTAAAATAGGGATATCTATTCAACTTGTTGCTATTGCGACAATTTGCTTCGCTTAATTTTGGTGGAACTACACAAATTGAGACCGGATTTCCATATATGTGTTGAGATCTCTTTTAGATCCACCTCAGGCGTTGTTTCAAATCTTGGTCTTGAAAGGTCAGTAAATACTTTCCTTAGAATTAACTACTGAATCTTATGCAGGAGCAGCCTCTCATGGAGCAACTAGACTGGTTTTTTACTACTGCCGACTGGATATTATGCCTATCCTAATACAGTAGTACTACCTTTGGCAAAAACATCCTCTGATCATGTGCCTTGTGTTGTGTCAATTGACACCACTATTCCAAAGTCCAAAGTCTTTCGTTTTGAAAACTTTTGGGTTGAAATGCCAGGTTTTTTGGATTGTGTAAGGAGCTCATGGGAGGTGCCTGTTGCTGTTGGTTTATCTGCACCTGCCACTCTATCTGTTAAATTCAAGAGGTTGAGATTCTCCCTTAAGAAGTGGAGCACTAATCTTTCCTCCTTAAAGAAGTTGGCCACCAAATGTTCTGAGGTGGTTCTGTACTTTGAATCCCTCGAAGAAATCAGACCACTGACTAGACCTGAGTTTAACTTCAGGAAAATTGTTAAGCTACAGTATGAACGACTTCTAAAGGTGCATCACATATACTGGAAGCAGAGGTGCACTATTAGATACATCATGGTGGGGGATGAAAATTCCAAGTTCTTTCATGCTATGGCCTCGGAAAGGCTCAGACGTAATTCAATCTCTTCGCTGTAGAGAGAGGATGGTTCAACTGTTAGTGAGCATGACCAAATGGCAGGAATTTTATGGAACTCTTTAAATTCTAGAGTGGGCCAAGCTCAGGGTATTTCCATGGGTTTTGATCTCCCTTCTCTTATTCAACCAGCCCAGGGACTTGAGGATTTGGATGCTCCCTTTTCTGAACAGGAGATCTCTGCTGTGTTAAAGGATCTGCCTACTGATCGGGCACCTGGGCCTGACGGTTTCAATGGTATGTTTGTCAAAAGGTGTTGGACTATTATTGAGAAGGATTTCAGATAGTTAGTTCACGAATTTTATGAAGGAAGGATCAGCTTGCAGAACATTAATTCTTCCTTCATCACTCTCATACCTAAAATGTTGGCGCCACTTGGTCCCAATGATTTCCGGCCAATTTCTTTAACTAACACCTGTCTCAAATTCCTAACAAAATTGCTGGCTAATAGATTACAGAAGGTAATCCTCAAGTGCATACACAAGAACCAATATGGATTTCTGAAGCATCGCTCAATTCAGGATTGTTTGGCCTGGGCTTTTCAGTACATCCATCAGTGCAAGCAATCAAAGAAGCCTATCATTATCTTAAAGTTAGATTCTGCTAAGGCCTTCGATATGGTGGAACATGAGGCCATCCTAGCTCTCCTAGCTGCAAAATGATTTCCTCCTAAATGGATTGGCTGGGTCAAGGAAATTTTGTCCTCTGGTGACTCTCAAGTTCTCCTCAATGGTATCCCTGGCAATCATTTTAAATGCAAGCGTGGGGTTAGGCAAGGGGACCCCTTTTCTCCTATGCTTTTTGTTTTGGCAGCAGACCTGTTATAGTCTGTTATCAACAAGATGTTGCTAGATGGTATTCTCACTCTTCCTATTGAGTGCCATGACCCGGATTTTCCAATCATTCAGTACGCTGACGACACAATTTTGATTCTACCTGCGGATGAGGCTCAGTTGGTGGCCCTAAGGGATATGTTACATGTGTTTGTTGAATCCACTGGTCTGAAAGTTAATTTTGCTAAATCCATGATGGTGCCTATTAATGTCCCAGAAGCTGAAGCTCTCCGGCTTTCTCAGGTTTTTCAGTGTGCCCTAGGATCTTTGTCGTTCACTTATCTTGGTCTTCCTTTGGGAACAACCAAACCCACGATCCAGGACTTGATGCCTCTGGTGGACTCAGTAGAGAGGCGCCCGACAGTTAGTTCAGCTATGTTAGATCAAGGTTGCAGGCTTCAGTTGCTGAGATCTGTTCTCTCTTCCATGCCCATATATTTCCTTTGCTCCCTATCCATCCCACCTGGCATCATCAAGCAATTGGAACGAATTATGAGACAATGTCTTTGCAGAGGGAATTCGGATACCCCTAGGCAATCCCTTGCTGCATGGGATTTGGTTTGTAGACCTAAGGAGAAAGGTGGTTTGGGTGTTATCAATTTGCAGCTTCAGAATCAAGGGCTTCTTATTAAACACCTTCATAAATTCTACAGTAAAGCTGATATACCTTGGGTATCCTTGTGGTGGGATTCATACTATGATGGAGTTGTCCCTCAAGCCACTGTCCTCTGCGGCTCCTTTTGGTGGAAAGATATCTTCAAATTAGCTGATAATTACAGAGCCATTGCCTCCATTTCGGTTAATAAAGGGGATTCGGTTTTGTTCTGGTCTGATGCTTGGAAACTGGGTGGTTCAACTTTGCCTTTAAGACAAAGACTCCCACAGTTATTTTCCTATGCTCTAGATGATAAGATCTCTGTGGCAGATTTTATTGACAGTCAGGATAGAGCCTCCTTTTTCCAGCTGCCTATTTCCCAACAAGCTGCACTTGAACTGGATTCCCTTACCTCCTGGGTTAACAATTTGGCTAGGGACCCATCGGCTAATGATGTTTGGTCTTGGGTGGGACCCTCTGGAGCTTACACGTCAAGGAGCTATTATACCATTATGCATTCTCATATGGCCACCATTCAGCCTTGCAAATGGTTCTGGAGCATTCGATGCACGCTGAAAATCAAGGTATTTGCATGGTTATTATTCTTCGACAGGCTCAACACCAAGGATCTGCTGGTGAGGAGGCACTGGCGGTCTGGGGACACTGATAACCTTTGTGTTTTGTGCCACCAGCATATATATGAGGATCGTCAACACATGTTCTTCTCTTGTAACTTCAGTACAAGAATTTGGACCTATTTGCAGATTGACTGGTCTGGTGGCTCCAATGTTCATCAATGCATTTCTTTGGCCAGGCAGAGATTTGCTAAAAGCTTCTTCTTTGAGGTGGTCTTCACGGCAACTTGGAATATTTGGATTCTTCGAAATGGGAGGACATTCAGAGGGGAACGAGCTACGTTTAGTGCCGGGCATTGTAAATTTGTACATGATTTAACTCTGCTATCCCATAGAGTCAAGGCTCATGTTAGACCCCTCCTTTTGAATTGGTTGGAGGGGCTTCATTAAGTCATGTCTTATATAGGTAGGTATAGGTAAGTTTGGCCACTCTGGCCATTATCTTTTAGACTTAGTTTTGTATAGATAACTTGTATTGGACCCTTGGTTTTGGAATAAAAGACTGTGGGGTTGTGCCTTGCAGTAGTTAGTCAAAACAATCTTAGTTCAAAACTGCACCACTTGTTAGGGATTGGCGGGAGTACCATTTTTGTTAGGGATCGGCTGGAGTACATGTTTAAGAAATGTATTATTTAGATAATGTCTTTGTTATTATATATCAGTTACAGTGTTTTACAAATGGTACTATCCTGCTTTGTAGTTCTTTCTACATGTTTAACCAAGGTATTGTTAAGATAATGTCTCTATTAAAATGAATCGGTCGCATTGTTTTAGGAATGATACTTTTCTGCTTTGTCGTTCTTTATACATGTTGAAAAAAGGCATTGTTAAGATAATGTCTCAGTTAATATGAATGAATCACACTGATTGAGAATTGCTACTCTCCTGCTTTGTTTCCCATTAAGATAAGGTAGATCAGTAGATGTTTTTCTTCTGGGAGTACAAGTCATCCACCGTTATTTCTCAGTAATTGTTTCCCTTATACCTTTTGTTGCTTACAGGGATATCAAAATTAAAGCTCGGTTCTATTCCGACTTTGATTTTAGTTGAATGGCACAAAAGGAGCCAATGTGTCTAAGGCAAACTGCTGCATTAGTGGGTCCAGTTGGTCTTACCACTTTGTAGAAAGAAGCAGCCACTGTTTGCGCTACATTACACAAGGAATGATCGAGAAGCTTTGCAGGGTATTAGTAGACGCTGGTGACATGACTAGTCTACAGAGATGGCTGCTTTACTTGTGGTTCGGAGGAACACTGGGCAAACAAGTGCCCAAACAAGTACCAAGAAGCCAGGACAGGACTCCAAGTCTGTCAATGTCACTCTAAGCAACAATGATGGGGCATCTGGGTATGGTAATCTGTTTACCGTACTTTTAGTTTGTTAGTCCACCGATTGGTGGGTTGACACTAGGGCCAATATTCATGTGTGTGCTGATGTGTCTTTGTTTTCTGGTAGCATATAAATATGAAATCCACAGGGATTCTCAGCTTGATTTTAGTGGAACTGCACAAAATGTTCATATGGTTCGTGTCCTCCATAATAATACTTCATCATGCACAATACATCGAATGGTTCTCTAATCATTCGTCGTCACCTTGAGCCACCGGACTATCTGATGACAAACCCTGCCCGTTCCACAATCATAGGCATTACATATTTTGAATGGGAAAAGCTGTCAAAGTTGACATTAGTTTAATATATTGGAATTGGGAAACCTTGTCAATTTTTTCTAATTGATGTTAGCCAGAATACATGCATTTGATATTTTTGAGTGGGACGCCGTTTGCTGTGAGCAACATCGATCACTTTTTCCTATTCTTGTCTTCAGTTCAGAAGTAAATATTTACTCTGCTGAGATGCATAGTCACATGAATGTTGACTTATGTAAGATATTTTAAGAGTTTGTTCTGAATATTGTCTATGTAATGCCAGGCCTTGTGTTTGATTGCAAAGTTGAGCTTGGAATGTTGTGGCATGCGGCATCACGAGCTATTCACCATGCCTCCTGAGAATAATGCTTCATATTGTTTTGCATGTCGATCTAATGCTAGTGATTTGCTTGTTAGGAAGATCATCCTCTTTTGTTGTTTCCGTGATTAAGAAGTTCATCGTCTTATGTTTCATTCATAGCCTATACGACAAGTCGGGTAGGTTAGACGTGAAACCATATGATCTTCTGACCAACTCATCATCTCAGGCCATGATTGGATCGTCGTTTTCCAACCAAAACCGCTTGTAAAACTGACGCTTGTAAATAAAAGCAGATGGTCTCGGGCGAAGCGCTTGGTTGGTCGATTTCGACTAGTAAAATATACACCAGTCTCTCAAATTACACGCGTAACCCGCTGGTTTTACTTACAGACCTCGGGCCCTCGGTTTCATTTCGCCTGTATTTTACGCGTTGTTTCCGATGGCGAGTAAATTACACTTGTATCTTAATACAGTTGTGAAATAAACCAGAGCTCCCAAGCGCGACCTTACCGTTTCATGTCGTCTCAGTCACTCGAAGGTGCTCATAGGTGTCCGATGATCCTGGCTTCCTGAATGAGCAGTGGGCGCTGTATCAGACCATCCGTAGGGCCCGCGAGGCCCTCTCCATCGTCCTTCGAGTTGTTGCATTTGTCGTGGCGCCGAGCATTGTTAACATGGTCAATGAACATTAGGATTCAAGAGATGACTTTATTTTGACTCGTTGACAGTAGGGACCCACTAGGGCCATAGCTGTACGTATGCAAGTGCCTCCTTATTATGTACAACTATATTTTTTTCTTCCTCCTGGTTTCCTGACATCACGGTCCCACACCATTGTCAACCTATGTAGTCCATAAACGAGAGAATTGCACAAGGTGCGGCCGACAGCTGGGACCAAGCAGCTCGAGCAGTATTTGTGTTTTTGAGGCGTGAGCACTGCAGAGTTTTTCTTGGCGATGTTTTCATTGTTGTTCAGAGGAGAGCAGGGTATTAACTGGGCGGGCTGTGGCCCGTCTAGCCCAGCATAGATATCCAGCCCAGATATTAAATTTTTTCAAGATGAAAATGGCTAGCCCAGCTATACGTTTTTTTGAGGAATACCCAGGCAAGGTCAACTTTTTATTCTCCGCCCCACTGGGCTGCAAATCTTTCCTAGGAGGGATGCATTTGGCTTAATACGAAAATGGGCTTTAAAAAATAATAAATGGGATGTAATTATAAAAACTAGGTAGTAACTATAAAAAATGCACCAAGCACGGAATTAGTTTATAAAATATTATTTATGGATTTTGAAAATCTTAATTTTTAATTGTTGCACGTGCAATGTTTTGTTAGATTTTTATGTAATACAAATTTATATTTAATCTGACTAGAAACTTCGAGATAAAAATATTTCGGATCCCATTAAAATGTGGGAAATTTTATTGAGTTATGTCATGAACGGTTGGTTGAAATTATTAATCATTGTCCTAGCTAGAAAATGGGCTGTACTTTTAACAAATTGTAAATGGGCTGTAGTAAATTCTATTAGAATTCAAAAATGGGTTGTACATTCATACAAATCGAAATGGGCTATAAGTTCTCTCCCACACACTTGTGGGCCTACTAAGTTGACGCGTCCCCTAAAAAAATAAGTTGACGCGTATGCAAGGCTTTGTGAACTTATTATAGTCAACACACGGTTCTAGTAGCAGTGGCCATTGGATGTCCATCCAACAGATGTCATGCTTCTTCTTCAATCTCGGATATTCTAGCTTCACCTGCGCAAAAAATGATTCCTCCCCCTGACATCTGGGGCGCACCATTTCGGAAGCTGACCTGTGGGCCTACTAAGTTGACGCGTACCAAGGGCTTTGTCAACTTAGTCAATATGAACGATTCTAGCTGCAGTGACCGTACGATGTCCATCCAACGGCCGTAGTGCTTCTTCAACCTCTGGTCTTCTTGCTCCAGCCGCCCAAAGCAGCGCCGGTCGTGCCTCGTGCTCCTGCCTCCCGTGGCCGGCTGTGATGCCGCGGAGCCCTCACCTCCCCCTACTACTCCCACCGCTGGCCAGGCCATCCCTCTACTCACCCAAACCCCCTGTTATTCCGTGGCGATGGTAGCCTCACACCATAGCCGAACCAGTGAACCCTCATACTCCTCTCCGTGCGGGCTTCCACTGTCGCGTCTTCCCCGGCTCCGCGTCGTCCCTTTCCTAGGCCTCGCCGTCGTCCACCGCCCTGGTGCTCTCGGTGCGGCGTGGTCAACATGGTCAAGGAACGACTTCCATCAGACATGGACTACACGTGGAGAGGCTGACAGCTGGGTCCACGATGGCAGCAAGGAAGTGCCTCCTTATTACGTGGAAAATAATGATTCCTCCACCTCAGATGACAATGAATGCTCAAGTCATGTATATGATGATGATGAAAGTTGCATGGCAATATATCTCGGAATGGCTATGGAAATGCCATGATAGGTAGGTATGGTGGCTGTTTTGAGGAAGGTATATGGTGGGTTTATGGTACCGGCGAAAGTTGCGCAGTACTAGAGAGGCTAGCAATGGTGGAAGGGTGAGAGTGCGTATAATCCATGGACTCAACATTAGTCATAAAGAACTCACATACTTATTGCAAAAATCTATTAGTCATCGAAACAAAGTACTACGCACTTGCTCCTAGGGGGATAGATTGGTAGGAAAAGACCATCACTCGTCCCCGACCGCCACTCATATGGAAGACAATCAATAAATAAATCATGCTCCGACTTCGTTACATAACGGTTCACCATACGTGCATACTATGGGAATCACAAACCTCAACACAAGTATTTGTACTAATCCACAACTACCCACTAGCATGACTCTAATATCACCATCTTTATATCGCAAAACTATTGCAAGGAATCAAACATATCATATTCAGTGATCTACAAGTTTTATGTAGGATTTTATGACTAACCATGTGAATGACCAATTCCTGTCATCTCTCTAAATAGATATAAGTGAAGCAAGAGAGTTTAATTCTTTCTACAAAATATATGCCCACGCTCTAACAAATATAAGTGAAGCAAAAGAGCATTCTACAAATGGAGGTTTTCTATGTGAAGAGAAACAGGCAATCCAAACTTCAAATGATATAAGCGAAGCACATGAAGCATTCTATAAAGCCATACTCAAAAGATATAAGTGAAGTGCAATGAGAATTCTATAAATCAACCAAGGACTATCTCATACCAGCATGGTGCATAAAAGAAAAGTGAAAACTAAATGCAAAAGACGCTCCAAGATTGCACATATCGCATGAACGAAACGAATCCGAAAACATACCGATACTTGTTGAAGAAAGATGGGATGCCTTCCGGGGCATCCCCAAGCTTAGATGCTTGAGTCTCCTTGAATATTTACTTGGGGTGCCTCGGGCATCCCCAAGCTTGATCTCTTGCCTCTCTTCCTTCTTCTCACATCGAGACCTCCTCGATCTTCGAACACTTCATCCACACAAAACTCAACAGAAAGCTCGGTAAGATCCGTTAGTATAATAAAGAAAATCACTACTCTAAGTACTGTTGCAAACCAATTCATATTTTGTTTTTGCATTGTAGCTACTGTAATATAACTTTTCCATGGCTTAATCCACTGATATAAATAGATAGTTTCATCAAAACAAGCAAACTATGCATCAAAAACAGAATCTGTCTAAAACAGAACAGTCTGTAAAAATCTGAATATTCACCATAATTCTGATACTTGAAAAATTCTGCCAAAATTAGGAAACATAAACAATTGGTATATAAAGACATTGCAAAAATAATCAGAACCATTTGATGTTCCAGTAAAAGATGTAAAATTGCGCGCTACAGCCGAAGTTTCTGTCCTGCACCATACAAACCAACAAGCATCTAAAACATCCTAAAGGCAAACCTTGGCACATTATTTTTATAATACAATGGAATTGTACAAGGGTATAATTATTTTTGTTGAAAATTTTCTATAATTAAGATTCACAAAGTTTCCATGGGCATGAACAAAGTTCAAGGACGTCCCCCATTTTCACAATGCTCGTCTATCTCACTTTCACTTTTCTTTTTGAAAAGTTTTGGGTTCCCCTCTTTATTTTTTTGTTTTTAAACTATATAAAAGCACAAAAAATAAACAAATGACTCTCTAAAACTTCCGGGTTGTCTCCCTGGCGGCGCTTTCTTTAAAGCCATTAAGCTAGGCATATAGTGCTCAAGTAATGAATTCACCCGGATCCCAAGGTATATCAAAGCCAATTTTAATTAACAATGATTTTTAATTTAGTAGTGAGCACAAAGTAACATATATCATGCAACAAGAAAGTCTAACTCTCTTCCTATGCATCGGCATGTCATAAAAGAACAATTCATGCACACATAGTAAAGGCCAATGCATAGTATAAACAGTTTCTTGCAATTTTATCGCATTGGAAACATAGAGAGGTGGAGATATAGTTCCTCTCTCATAATAATTGCAAGTAGGAGCAGCAAGCACATGCATATTATATTCATCAAAATCATCATGTGCAATAGTAAAACGCAACCCATCAATATAATCCTTAATAAGTGCAAACTTCTCCGATATAGTGTAGTCGGGAGAATTCAAAAAGATAATAGGACTATCATGCGTGGGTGCAATAGCAACAATTTCATGTTTAACATAAGGAACTATAGCTAGTTCATCTCCATGAGCATAATTTATATTGGCATCTTGGCCACAAGCATAGCAAGCATCATCAAAAAGGGATATTTCAAGAGAATCAACGGGATCATAACAACCATCCTTCGGTAAGCACGAAGGGAAATTAAACAATGTATGAGTTGAAGAATTACTCTCATTAGAACGTGGGCATGGGTAGCTAATCCGCTCTTCCTCCTTTTGTTCTTCGCTCTCCTCGTCATCTTTTTCATCCAATGAGCTCATAGTTTTATCAATTTCTTATTCCATAGACTCCTACAAAATATTAGTCTCTTCTTGGACAGCGGAGGAGACCTCGATATATGGTTTAACATAGGCCTTAGAAGCATAATTCTCATAACAATATTCAAGTATGGAAAAATTTTCAGATTTGTAAAGAGTAGCATCATACGTTTCAATCAAAGAAGCAATTTCATAAGCACCCTTAAAATCAACAAATTCTTCAATTTGTTGAACATCATAGTAATTATAAACACCCTTAGCATAAGAAGATACGATTCCATTATCACTAAACAAACATTGGTAGGGAAGGTGTTTCTTAGGGTCTTTGGAACAACAAGTAAAATCATATATTTCACATAAATTCCAAGCATAGCATTGCAAATGATGAATTTGATCCAGTAAATGTTTCCCTTTTTCAGATATGCGGTGTCGCACATAACAAGCATGCTCATACCCTCAACTAAGCTAGTTGGGGTTTCAGCACGAGCACAAAGGGATCAAAGATGAATTTTGAGTGGTTCTTCAACCATTGGTTCAGTAGGTACAACTTATTTTTTTGGTATTTTGCGTTTCCTACCCATAACTAAAGATAGAAAACAACTAAGAACAGCAAATAAAAATTACTTAGTGATAAAGCAAACAAGCACACACGAGAATATTCACCCCACGCTATAACTCCCTGGCAACGGCGCCAGAAAAAGGTCTTGATAAAACACAAGTATAGGGGATCGCAACAGTTTTCGATAAGTAAGAGTGTTGAACCCAACGAGGAGCTAAAGGTAGAACAAATATTCCCTCAAGTTCTATCGACCACCGATACAACTCTACGCATGCTTGACGTTCGCCTTACCTAGAACAAGTATGAAACTAGAAGTACTTTGTAGGTGTTTTTTGATAGGTTTGCAAGATAATAAAGAGCACGTTGATACATCTTCGTCATATCTATAATTTTTGATTGTTCCATGCCAATATTATACAACTTCCATATACTTTTGGCAACTTTTTATACTATTTTTGGGACTAACATATTGATCTAGTGCCCAATGCCAGTTCCTGTCTGTTGCATGTTTTATGTTTCGCAGAATATCCATATCAAACGGAGTCCAAACGGGATAAAAACGGACGGAGATTATTTTTGGAATATTTGGAGAATTCTGGAAGAAAAATCCATGCAAGACGGTGCCCGAGGGAGGTACGAGGCAGGGGGGCGCCCCTAACCCTCGTGGGCCCCCGTAAGGCGGTTGATGCCCTTCTTCGGCCGCAAGAAAGCTAATTTTTGGGAGAAAATCACGGTGAAGATTTCAGTCCAATCGGAGTTACGTATCTCCATATATACACGAAACGGTGAAAGGGCAGCAGAACAGACCGCAGAAACAGAGAGGGACAGAGAGACAGATCCAATCTCGGAGGGGCTCTCGCCCCTCCCATGCCATGGAGACCAAGAACCAGAGGGGAAACCCTTCTCCCATCTAGGGAGGAGGTCAAGGAAGAAGAAGAAAGAGGGGGGCTCTCTCCCCCTCGCTTCCGGTGGCACTGGAGTGCCACCGGGGGCCATCATCATCACCGCTATCTTCACCAACAACTTCACCGCCATCATCACCAACTCTTCCCCCCTCTATGCAACGGTGTAACCTCTCTCTTACCCGATGTAACCTCTACTTAAACATGGTGCTCAACGCTATATATTATTTCCCAATGATGTATGGCTATCCTATGATGTTTGAGTAGATTCGTTTTGTCCTATGGGTTATTTGATGATCGTGATTGGTTTGAGTTGCATGTTTTATTATTGGTGCTGTCCTATGGTGCTCTCCGTGTCGCGCAAGCGTGAGGGATTCCCGCTGTAGGGTTTGCAATATGTTCATGATTTGCTTATGGTGGGTGGCGTGAGTGACAGAAGCACAAACCCGAGTAAGTAGGTTGTTTGCGTATGGGATAAAGAGGACTTGATACTTTAATGCTATGGTTGGGTTTTACCTTAATGATCTTTAGTAGTTGCGGATGCTTGCTAGAGTTCCAATCATAAGTGCATATGATCCAAGTAGAGAAAGTATGTTAGCTTATGCCTCTCACTCATATAAAATTGCAATAATGATTACCTGTCTAGTTATCGATTGCCTAGGGACAAATAAATTTCTCGTAACAAAAAGCTCTTTACTAAAACTAACTTAGTTGTGTCCTTATCTAAAACAGCCCCTACTTTTTATTTACGTACTCTTTATTACCTTGAAAACCTATCCAACAACACCTACAAAATACTTCTAGTTTCATACTTGTTCTAGGTAAAGCGAACATCAAGCATGCGTAGAGTTGTATCGGTGGTCGATATAACTTGAGGGAATATTTGTTCTACCTTTAGCTCCTCGTTGGGTTCGACACTCTTACTTATCAAAAACTCTTGCGATCCCCTATACTTTGGGTTATCACACGTAAATAAAAAGTAGGGGCTGTTTAGATAAAGATACAACTAAGTTAGTTTTAGTAAAGAGCTTTTTGTTACGAGAAAGTTATTTGTCCCTAGGCAAACGATAACTAGACCGGTAATCATTATTGCAATTTTATTTGAGGGAGAGGCATAAGCTAACATACTTTCTCTACTTGGATCATATGCACTTATGATTGGAACTCTAGCAAGCATCCGCAACTACTAAAGATCATTAAGGTAAAACCCAACCATAGCATTAAAGTATCAAGTCCTCTTTATCCCATACGCAAACAACCTACTTACTCGGGTCTGTGCTTCTGTCACTCATGCCACCCACCATAAGCAAATCATGAACATATTGCAAACCCTACAGCGGAGATCCCTCATGCTTGCGCGACACGGAGAGCACCATAGGACAGGACCAATAATAAAACATGCAACTCAAACCAATCACGATCATCAATTAACCCACAGGACAAAACTGATCTACTCAAACATCATAGGATAGCCATACATCATTGGGAAATAATATATAGTGTTGAGCACCATGTTTAAGTAGAGATTACAGCGGGTAAAAGAGGGGTTACACCGCTGCATAGAGTGGGAAGAGTTGGTGATGATGGCGGTGAAGTTGTTGGTGAAGATCACGGTGATGATGATGGCCACCGCAGTGTCCCGACGCCACCGGAAGAGAAGGGGAGAGGGGGCCCCTTCTCCTTCTTCTTCCTTTACCTCCTCCCTATATGGGACAAGGGTTTCCCCTCTGGTCCTTGGCCTCCATGGCATGGGAGGGGCAAAATCCCCTCCGAGATTGGATCTGTCTCTCCGTTTCTGTGTTCTGGTATTCCGCCCTTTCACCGTTTCGTACATATATGGAGATCCGTAACTCCGATTGGACTGAAACCTTCGCCATGATTTTTTCCTGAAAATTAGCTTTCTTGCGGCAAAAGAATAGCATCAACCGCCTTACGGGGGCCCCATGAGGGTCAGGGGCGTGCCCCCCTGCCTCGTGCCTCCCTCGAGCACCGTCTTGCGTTGATTTTCTTCCCATATTCTCCAAATATTCCAAAAATATTCTCCATCCGTTTTTATCCCATTTGGATTCCGTTTGATATGGGTTTTCTGCGAAACATATAATATGCAACAAACATGAACTGGCACTGGGCACTGGATCTATATGTTAGTCCCAAAAAATAGTATAAAAAGTTGCCAAAAGTATATAAAAGTTGAATAATATTGGCATGGAACAATCAAAAATTATACATACGACGGAGACGTATCAGACTCCACAGGTTACTATTCATCTTTACCGTCGACCCCCTCCAGCCTCCACGGGCTACTGTTCATCCACCGTCGACCTCCTCCAACCTCCACCTGCGACTGTTCATGCACGGGCTCCTGTTCATCCAGCCTCCACCGTGCGCTACTCCACCGGCTACTGTTCAACCAGCCCTCTCCACGGGATCCTGTTCAACCACCCCTACACGGGCTACTTTTCATCCAGCCCTCCACCGTCTACTGTTCATCCTGCCCTCCACGAGGTGGTCATGTTCATCCTGCCCTCCACGGGGTCTTGTTCATCTAGCCCCAACCGGCTCGATCGATCGGGGTCCTGTTCATCCAGAGGCAACACCATGGGGTCCTGTTCATCCACCCCCACCGGGAACTGTTCATCCACCCCCCCCAACAACACTCACTGTTCATCTAGAGGCATCATCCATCGGCTTCAGTTAGCAGCAGTAGCGAAGGAATCGCTCGATCGCGTTCAGTTAACAGCCATCGATCAATCGCTCGGGTTCAGTAACACGCGTAGCCTGCAGTGCAATCGCTCGGGTTAAGTTAGAGCACAATGCCTCACTCGGGTTTAGTTAGAGCCTAATGCCTCACACCCACGCGCATGCGTGTATGAGAGAAACGCGCATCGCTCGGCCCCGACCACCCACCGTAACCGGGAACACCCCGATATTTTCCTCGCCCTCGCTTCTACCATGGTTTTTTCCGTCATAGACGGCCCAAAGAATGTCATGCAGCTGTGTCTCCGGCCCGCCCAGGACGAAAAGCCCATTTTCTGTCATAATTTTTGTCATAGAAGTAGGAGCCCACCAAATCTATGATGATACCGGGTTTTGTCACAATTATCGTCATAGAAGTGTCATAAGTATGACAGAAAAAATTCATTCGGCCCAAAATGTCACGGATGTGTCTTTTTTTGTAGTGGCCATAATTATAGTAATCATGCTCTTTCTTATCTATGTTGTGCAAACAGGAATACTGAACTACAGATGTTGTGATGGTCAAGAGCATTCGCCAAGTTCTTGGGTTGTATGACACGGCTAGACAAGATGGATTTAATCCCAATATTCACTTTACCAAAAGGCTTTAATGGGTTGGTTCTGAATCTTGCAAGCAGGAAATCAATGAGATGTGTAGGCATCTTTGTTGTACTTGTTATTTGAATCTCATTTGTTGGTTCTGAATCTTGCAATCTGGGATCGAATGAGATGTGTAGGCATCTTTGTTGTACTTATTATTTGAATCTTATTTGTTGGTTCTGAATCTTGTAAGCTAGGAATCAATGAGATGTGTAGGCATCTTTGTTGTACTTATTATTTGAATCTTATTTGTTGGTTCTGAATCTTGCAAGCTGGGAAACATGGCATGATGATGCAGAGGACAACAACCATAGCAAACAGTTCAAACTTGGTAGTATTATCTATGTGAAAGTGCAAAAATGTGTTGATCGTGTGCGTGCTGAGAATAATAATTATAATTGTTGTGCATGTTGATCCTGTGGCACTGATAGAACGAGCCAATGCATTGCTTGTTTTGAGAATAAATTTTTATTAAAGCTAATTAAATTTAAGTAAAGTGACCACTAACACTTGTTATTACAGTACCAATACAGACCCGCTCGTGAACCGACGTGTGGCCAGAATAGGTTTCTTAATGGAGGCGTTTGAATGTGCTGAGGGTGCATGTTCTGCTGGGCGTGCAGCGGGCGAGGGAGGGGTAGTAACTGTTGTCACCTGTACACACTCACTTTACTGTTGAATCCAGTTACCCAAGAGCTGAAAAATGAACTACTGCCACCGCCTATCCACTCGTTCACTTGAAGAGACTCCAATGGCGATCCGAGGGGTGAGCCTGCTCGATATGGACTTCAGCAAGGAGTTCACCTTTGAGTTCTCCGTCAAGTCCCATGGCCGCACCAAGTTGAATGTGATGTACACCAATGATCCGGACTCGATGAAGCTCTGCCTCGCCGAGTTCAAGCAGTACCTACAGGACGAGAAAGCACAAGGTCAAAGGACTAGACCTTGTGCCCATCCATTCGTCTCCTGGAAGGGACCAAAGGATCGCCGTCGTCTAGGTGTGCATGCGGGACGAGGTTCTCGTCTACCACTACTGTAGGGCCATCAGAGGTTCTGGAGCATTTGCCTGTTTCATCAGCAGCGCCGACTGCACCTTCGCTACGATGGAGAGAAGGAAGAACGCGACGATTCGGCCATCTAGTGCAACAAGCTTGTCGACATCTAGAAGCAATACAAGATCTTTGGCAACGGGCAAGAGAAGGTCTTCGTGGTTGACCTCGCTGAGACCATCATCGACCCCTGCTACGCCAACATGAAAGAAGACAACGATACCAAGGACCTGAACACGTGGGAGGTACCTCTGAATCTAGCCTACATAACCTACATGGCCAAGGACGCATACACATGCTACGAGATGTACAAGCGGATCTTGGACATGAGGGTGTGTCTGCTTTCCATAACCAACGAGTACACAGACAGCCGCAGCATCATGATCAAGCGTGCCAGGAAGGTCTAGATGTTGTACTTTATCTGTTTAAGCACCTTTATCATCTTATTGTTTCATGCATTAGCCTATGTGTCGTAATTATCTATTTTTTCGAAATATTTGTTCTAAGAACCCATTAACCTGTATGCTTTTTTAGTGGCTATTTGCTTATGTATGTAACTAGTTCACTCGGCTGCCGTGCTTTTAATCTCCTTCCTGCCAACATATTCCCCTTCTCAGGTGGACCCAGCAGGTCTCGTACACAGACATATAGGACCAACCACCTATCCATTTGTATTTCTTTATTTTGTTCAATCTTTCGTCCTCTTCCTATACAGCGGCTGGCCATCATAGCCTATGGCGTCGGCCAGGCCATCCCTCTACCCCACACATTGTCCGGCGACGATAGCTCCACTGGCCCACCCTGCACCCAAATAAGTCAACCCTCGTACTCCCCTCCGCCTGCGTCTTCCCCCGCTCCGGTTCATTCGGTCCGAGGTCTCGACGTAGTCCTCCGCCTTGGTGCTCTTGTCGCGGCGCCGCCGTCTGTCGTTCCCAACATGGTCAACAAAACAAGAGGAATCGGGAGACAATTGTTCGTCGAGAGGCTGACAGTCCCGGGCGCACCAGGTCCATGGCCTAGGTTTTGTTGTGTAACATGGGCAGCCCGCGACATGTTTCAACGTTTTTTTGGACCCAGCAGGTATCAACGGCCTCTAGGCCTCTCAACCTAGCTTGTCTATAACATCGGCCTCCCAACGACGCACAACTCAGCTCTATTTTTCTATAATAATGCAAAACTGAACCTATGTTTTCCCTTCTATAATAGTGTGTATACATATATATTTATATATTATTTTATTACACACACACACACATATATATATAATAGAAACAACATAAGGTTCCATTAGACCTGTCGTTCGTCCAACCATTTTATAGACCTTCCCACTTCCTTTATTTTTCGTTTTCATTAATCATATATCTAAATTTTCTCCCACTTTCTTTTTTGATGTAAACTGAGTTTTCTCTAAGTACTTTTCCCTAGAACCAACTCATTTGTCCCACGTCTAGCCTAAACAAATAATAATACCCCATGTCCTATTAACTCATCAAATTAAAATGATATTTTATTTCGTAAATTGAAAGTTCTTACAAAATAATAATAATTGTTTATATATAACTTGGCAAGTTAACTCCTAATGATTGCGTACATAAGCTTGCAAAGATTTTACTGACCAATCCAGTAATAGACATGCAATCATGTGTTTCTGTTTTTATAACATTTCTCTGTCCAACCCAACATGATATTTTCACCTAGCCCAGCAAGTCCACAGATTTCGAGAAAAATGCAAATGGGATTTAAATTCTACCATAATATATAAATGGGCTGCATAGATGCCACATCATTGTTTCACCCAGGCCACCAAATGGACCAAAAAAAACAAATGGACTGGCCGACATGTGGGCCAGTAGGTCGAAGCCTAAGCACTTTCACAAAAAATAAAAATACAAAGGTCGAAGCCTAAGCAAGGCGTTGGATTTACATCCAACAGCCAGCATTCTTCTTCAATCTCTTGTCTTCTTCCCCCAGTGCTACCGGGACCGCCTACTCTAGCCTCCGGCGTCCAGCGGCGCTGTTTTGCGTGCCTCACAGCGAAACGCTACCCAGCCAACGGCCAGGCCATCCCTCCACTCCGCATCTCCTGTTATTCTTTGCCAAGTGTAGGCCCACCCCGCACCTGAACCAGTCAAGTTTCTCACTCCTCTCCGTCCGCAACTCCATTGCCGAGTCTTCCCCATCTCCAGGTCGTTCCAGTGTGGGGCCTCACCATCGTCCACCGCCTCGTTGCGCTCGGCGGGGCGTGGTCAACAAACGAGAGTCATCGGAAGAGGACTGTACATGGAGCCTGACGGCTGGGACCCACGAGGTCCATGGTCGCACGCAAGGAAAGTTCCTCCTTATTAAGCTGAAAAAATGTTTCCTCCCCCTGATAGCTAGGACCCACCAGTTGTATCTTCGCACGGAAGAAAGTGCCTCCTTGTTATGCGAAAAAACTATCCTCCCGATGATAGCTGGGACCCGGCATATTTGGTGGCTGACTTATGGGCCTACTAAGCGGACGTGTATGCAGGGCTTTGTCAACTTAATCAACAAATGATTCTAGCAGCTGGACCATTGGATGTTAATCCAACAGCCGTGTTCCTTCTTCAACCTCTGTTCTTGCTCCTGTCTCCCGTGGGCGGTAGTGCTGCCGTGCACCCGAACCAGTCAAGTTTCCCACTCCTCTCCATCTGCGACTCCACTATCGCATCTTCCCCATCTCCGGGTCGTTCCAATCTGGGGCCTTGCCGTCGTCCACCAGCCTTGGTGCGCTCGGCACGGTGTGGGCAACGTGGTCAACAAACGAGACTCGTCGGAAGATGATTGTACGTGAGAAGCTGACAGTGGGGACGCACCACGCCCATGGACGCATGCATGCAACTGCATCCTTTTTACCCTAAAAAATAATGTTTTCTCCCCCTGACTGCTGGGACCAACCAGCAACATCTTCGCACGCAAGGAAGTGTGTCCTTATTACAAGCAAAAAAAACAAGATTCCCCCCTAATAGCTGGGACCCAGCAGCTATATCTTCGCACACAAGGAAGTGTGTCCTTATCCTCCCTGACAGCTGGGACCCACCCGGTCGAAGCGTACGTAGCGTTGTTAGTCTGGTTGCAAATGTGTACGTACATACTGGTCGATCGGTCGCTCTGCAACGATGAACCGTGGCCGAGTAAGTAGCAGCACATGTCATAGTACAGCCCCCCACGAAGCAGTTCAGGCTGTCCCGTCTAAACCATGTACACGTACATACAGCCACATGCCAAAAATACGGCCACGTACGTACATACGGGCGGGGTCTCAAACGCCTACTCGCGCATACGTACGGGCAAGGCTCGTGTACATGGCTGGGTCGGAACAGAGAAACTGTGTTGTGATACGTCTCCAATGTATCTATAATTTATGAAGTATTCATGCTATTATATTATTTGTTTTGGATGTTTATGGGCTTTACTAAACACTTCTATATTATTTTTGGGACTAGCCTATTAACCGGAGGCTCAGCCCAAATTGTTGTTTTCTTGCCTATTTCAGTGTTTCAAAGAAAAAGGAATATCAAACGAAGTCCAAACGGAATGAAACCTTCGGGAGAGTTATTTTTGGAATGGAAGCAATCCACGAGACTTGGAGTAGACGTCAGGGAAGCTTCGAGGACGCCACAAGGCAGGGAGGCGCGCCCTACCCCCTGGGCGCGCCCCCCACTCTTGTGGGCCCCTCGTGGCTCCCCTGACTGACTTCTTTCACCTATATATGTCCATATACCCTAAAAACATCGAGGAACACAATAGATCGGGAGTTCCGCTGCAGCAAGCCTCCGTAGCCACCGAAAACCTATCTAGACCCGTTCCGGCACCCTGCCGGAGGGGGGAATCCCTCTCCGGTGGCCATCTTCATCATCCCGGCGCTCTCCATGATGAGGAGGGAGTAGTTCACCCTCGGGGCTAAGGGTATGTACCAGTAGCTATGTGTTTGATCTCTCTCTCTCTCATGTTCTTTAGGTGGTACGATCTTGATGTATCGTGAGCTTTGCTATTATAGTTGGATCTTATGATGTTTCTCCCCCTGTACTCTCTTGTAATGGATTGAGTTTTCCCTTTAAAGTTATTTTATCAGATTGAGTCTTTAAGGATTTGAGAACACTTGATGTATGTCTTGCATGTGCTTATCTGTGGTGACAATGGGATATCACGTGATCCACTTGATGTATGTTTTGGTGATCAACTTGCGAGTTCCGTGAACTCATGAACTTATGCATAGGGGTTGGCACACGTTTTCGTCTTGACTATCTGGTAGAAACTTTGGGGCACTCTTTGAAGTACTTTGTGTTGGTTTGAATAGATGAATATGAGATTGTATGATGCATATCGTATAATCATACCCACGGATACTTGAGGTGACATTGGAGTATCTAGGTGACGTTAGGGTTTTGGTTGATTTGTGTCTTAAGGTGTTATTTTACTATGAACTCTAGGGCTGTTTGTGACACTTATAGGAATAGCCCAATAGATTGATCGGAAAGAATAACTTTGAGGTGGTTTCGTACCCTACAATAATCTCTTCGTTTGTTCTCCGCTATTAGTGACTTTGGAGTAACTCTTTATTGCATGTTGAGGGATAGTTATATGATCTAATTATGTTATTATTGTTGAGAGAACTTGCACCAGTGAAAGTATGAACCCTAGGCCTTGTTTCAACACATTGCAATACCATTTGTGCTCACTTTTACCACTTGCTACCTTGCTGTTTTTATATTTTCAGAATGCAAAAACCTATATCTACCATCCATATTGCACTTGTATCACCATCTCGTCGCCGAACTAGTGCACCTATACAATTTACCATTGTATTGGGTGTGTTGGGGACACAAGAGACTCTTTGCTATTTGGTTGCAGGGTCGTTTGCGAGAGACCATCCTTATCCTACGCCTCCCACGGATTGATAAACCTTAGGTCATCCACTTGAGGGAAATTTGCTACTGTCCTACAAACCTCTGCACTTGGAGGCCCAACAACGTCTACAAGAAGAAGGTTGTGCAGTAGACATCAAGCTCTTTTCTGGCGCCGTTGCTGGGGAGGTTAGCGCTTGAAGGTATATCTTTAGATCTTGCAATCGAATCTTTTAGTTTCTTGTTTTATCACTAGTTTATTCTATAAAAATAAAATTACAAAAAATGGAATTAAGGTTACCTCATATGCTTCATCTTTTTAATGTCTTTCATGAAAATAAGGATTCCGATAATTATGCTCAATTGCTAGAGGAAGAATGCATTAGAATGTTTGGCACTAAATCTTTGAATGATGAGCATGATTGCAATGTTGTTAGTATGAATTCTTTGAATAACCATAGTACTAATGATGATTGCACTAGTCATGATGAAAATGTCTCTTATAAGCATCTCAACTTTTTTGGAATACATAGAGCTTGCAAGTACACACCATATAGGGAAGATAGATTTTGCAAGAGGCATAAGTATTTCGAAACTAAATGGTTGCAAGAAAGGCTAGATGATTATGCTGAAAGATTCAATATTTATCGCCATCCTTGTGAACTTTGCAATGAATATGATCATTTAAAGCTCCAATGCTATTGTTTCATGATAAAATCGTGCCCAAAAATTGTTCCACTGCTCCTCCACCGGCTACTGTTCAACCAGCCCTCCATGAGGTCCTGTTCATCCAGCCCTCCACGGGGTCCTGTTCATCCACCCCCAACCGGCTCGATCGGGGTCCTGTTCATCCAGTGGCAACAGCCTCTACTACCTCGGGGTCCTGTTCATCCCGCCCCCCACCGAGAACTCTTCATCCCCCCCAACAACGCGCCCTGTTCATCAAGGGAAGGAGGCAGCAGGGTTCGATCGGCTTCAGTCAGCAGTAGAAGCAAAGGAATCGCTCAATCGGGTTCAGTTAACAGCCAGATCGATCGCTTGGGTTTAGTAACGCGTAGCCTGCAGTGCAATCGCTTGGGTTCAGTAGGTGAATGCCTCGCTCGGGTTCAGATAGAGCCCAACGCCTCGCACCCACGCGCGTACGTGTACGAGAGAAACGTGCATCGCTCGGCCCCCGACCACCCACCGTAACCAGGAACTCCTTGATATTTTCCTCGCCCTCGCTTCTACCACGGGTTTTTCCGTCATGGACGGCTCAAAGAATGTCATGCAGCCGCGTCTCCGGCCGCCAAGGACGAAAAGACCATTTTCTTTCATGATTTTTTGTCATAGAAGTAGGAGCCCACCACATCTATGATGATACTGGGTTTTGTCACAATTATCATCATAGAAGTGTCATAAGCATGACAGGAAAAAATTTTGTTCGGCCCAAAATGTCATAGATGTGTCTTTTTTGTAGTGACTTCTAGTCAAGAAGAAATATGGCACGAGGCATCTTTGCATCGACTACTGTCGTCTGAATTCCATGTCTATATCTAGTAAATATCCAGTCCCAGTGACAGATGAGCTTTTGGGCGAACTAAAAGGAGTTCGCTAGTTTTCCAAACTCGAGCTCCGAGCAGGCTATTGCTACTTGTGAGCTATGTTGGGATTTCCTCGAAGAGGTGAGGATGATGCAGTACAGTAGAGATAAGTATTTCCCTCAATTAAGAACCAAGGTTATCAATCCAGTAGGAGAACCACGCAACACCTCGTTACTAGTACCTACACACAAAATAACAAATCCTTGCACCCAACGCGAACAAGGGTTGTCAATCACTTGACGGTTACTTGCAAGATTAAATTGTATGGTGATAGATAGATAATTAAAACACAAAATAAAATAAAGAAAGAAAGAAAAATTACAGCAAGGTATTTTTGGTTTTAATATATGATAAAAAGTAGACCCGGAGGCCATAGTTTTCACTAGAGGCTTCTCTCTTGAAAATAGCATACGGTGGGTAAACAAATTACTGTTGGGAAATTGGTAGAAAAGAAAATAAACATGATGATATCCAAGTAAATGATCATGTATACAGAAACGATATTGCATCTACTACTATTACTCCACACATCGACCGCTATCTTGCATGCATCTAGAGTATTAAGTTCATAAAGGACGGAGTAACGCCTTAAGCAAGATGACATGATGTGCACAAAGTAAACTCACGCACGAATAAACCCCATCTTTTTGTCATTTATGCCAACGATACAAATACGTGTCATGTACCCTTCTGTCACTAGGATTGAGCATCACAAGATCGAACCCATCACAGAGCATCTCTCCCATTGCAAGAACAATCAATCTAGTTTGCAAAATCAAATAAATAGATTGGAGAGAAATACAAAGCTATAAAAATCATGCATAAAAGAGTTCAAAGAAAACTCAAATAATATTCATGGATAATCTGATCATAAACTCACAATTCATCGGATCCCAACAAACACACCGCAAAAAGTCATTACATTGAATAGATCTCCAAGAACATCGAGGAGTACATTGTATTGAAGGTCAAAGAAAGAGAAGAAGCCATCTAGCAATAAGCTATGGACCTGTAGGTCTGTGGTAAACTACTCACACATCATCGGAAGGGTAACAAGGTTGATGTAGAGCCCCTCCGTGATCGATTCCCCCTCCGCTAGAGTACCGGAGAAGGCCTCCAGATGGGATCTCGTGGGAACAGAAATTTGCGGCTGTGTGTCGGGGAAAATATATAGGGGTATGCATTTTCCCCTGACTAGTGCACGGATAAGCCAAGACCAGACTAGAGTACAAGAAACCAAGAGATTCGAAGAACCAGCATGCAGCTCAGAAAGACTAAGGCCAAGCCAGAAAAGCAAGATATCGCCAAGAGAAGGGCCTCCCTTGCCGGACAGGTGGGCCCGGCAAGGGGCTAGGCCACCCCTAGAAGTAGACAACCAAGACACCCCGGCAGGGCCCTGCCGGGGCTCGCGGAGGCAATAACCGCCTCACCAACCCTCAAGCATGACCCACATTGTCCATCAGTGCGGTGTCAAGCTACAAGATGATTAAGTGGCATCCATTCGCCACATGGCAGCCATTTCCTACAGAAGGAACCCACACATGACACCCGTACTGCGACGTGTCAAGAGAATAGGCGCGGAGCTGGCGAAATAGCCCGGCAAGCCTTGCTGGGCAACCAGTGGTGTGACGCTAAGCGGTGCATTTTATGCACCCTGTCAGCCCACAGACTTATGTATGATAGCATTTTTTTGCTATCATATCAATGCATAATGACTACTTTGCCATTGTGGTGACCCCTTAATCTATAAAAGGAGGCTCGTGGCAACCGTAGAAAGGGTTGCAAAGTTGATGAACCCTCACCCCATACGCGCGTAGTCGCTGCTTCCCTTAGGCAACCCCTGCCGGGCAAGTGTACTATGCTTCACCACCTCCATTCTACCATCAATCCACCAAATTAGGAGTAGGGTTTTATGCCTCACAGCGGCCCGAACCTGGGTAAATTGCTTGTGTGTTCTCTGTCGTGCTGCCGTGCAATGGTCATGCAACGCGACATCCCCCTGCCGAACCAGCAAGGGGCCTCCTGGTCCCATAGGTAGGGGGCTCGCTTGCGCGAACCTGAAAGCATGCACAGTGCATCATACTCATCACCATCTTCGTCTTCAACGACGCCATCGACCGTGGCGCCCGCGAAGACACAGAAGCGAAGCAGGAGGCCACCCCTGCGCTATTTTGTCACTCTTCAAGCCTCGCTGTTGCGACAACTATGGAGAAGGTTGCTATTGATGGCGATACGCCCGTCGCGGCGGCCCGTACGGTGTACCCACCATTCGGGCGCCGTTCGGAGAAGGGCGCAAGGCGTGCGAACATGGGGTCCCTCCTCCCCGTCCTTTTCCTTCGTCAGCAGTCGAATTGCTTCAGCCTCAGCGTCATTAATGTCGACGACTACTGCGCAACGCTTGGTCCAGCATTTCCCCTATTAGGGGTAATCTTGGGCGAAGCGCTGGTATGAGTCCGTCAATAGATACCCCAGCAAGCATATTTCGGCAAGGCTGCCTGCGTTGGCGCGGTCCACGCAATGGCAACTGCTGGACTGACTTAAAAGGAAAATGGGAGAAAGGGGAAGAGGACCAAAGAAGCCCAGTGCTGCGCCCCGACGCCTGCTAGCCGCAAGGAATACATGTCGGTCCCTGCCAGGAATGAAGAGATCACATGATTAGCTTCTGCTCCTCCAAGTGTCATGGGCGCGCCTAGGAGCGAGGCCCAGTAGAAGTGGGGGCTCGAAACAAAAGCTAAGTTTGTGTTATTTTCTCTTATTGATGTTTTTTAGTCTTTGCAATCGTTTATCCCTTAAACCTGAGTGAGTGTTCGTATAGTGAAACCCCTCATGCGATGGAACCTTGGCTAGTTTCCTTGATCACACCATCGTCCTGTCCAGAGCCATGCTCGCAGGTCGAGAGGCTGCATCGAGAGCTACCTAGGAAAAACCTACCGAGACGCATCCACGCCAAGATGACTGTTAAAGGCCGGACCTTACGACAATCGCGGCAGTATGATGTCGGCAAGCATCCAGAGCATACACAAGAATTGATCATAAAAATGCAAGCATATAGGGTTCAAAGGGATAAACGCACATTTCAAGATCCAACTAAGAGTATATGTTCCGCACGAACACTAGAGATAGAATAACGAAACACAACATATTTATCATGTTCCATTACAGGGCCCAGTGGAAACAACAGTGGCCCGGTACTTGGTCCTATGGCCAGAAGGAACAGCTTAAACGCGAAGAACCCTATCGGTGCGGGGAGTAGCTTTCTTCTCGGCGTCTGTGACGTTAGCACCCGCTGGCGACTTCTTGAACCCGTCGTCAAGATCGAGCTCTCTATGGTGGCAGGCGATATTGCTCAAGACCATGAAGAGGGCGTTGCGAGCGAGCTTCCAGGACTCGGTCGTGAAGCGCTCGACCCTTCCCTCTTCATGCACCTTCAGTTTCTCGATCAGCTCGTCGAAGAAAATCCCCAGCTTGATGCTCGGAACCTCCTGCTTACTGGCTGAGAAGACTGGACTGTCCATGCCCATCGCCGCAGGTTGGGCGCCAAGGCGTTCTGCAATATCGATCAGGCTCTTGATCCAGAGGTTGCTCATGTCGACCTGGTTCTTCAGCTTGTCCTCTCCATCCTTCCGAAGACATTTGGCGGTGTCTAGATCTTTGGACATCAGCTGCTGGCGGGACTCGATGGACTCTGCCGCCCTCTCCAAGGTGTCGATCTTGGCCTTCAGGTCTGTGATGGTGCCATTGGCTGCATCCAGGCTCTGGGTCTTGGAGGAGAGCTGCGACTGTACATCGGCCAAGAGGGTCTCTGCCTGCCGTGCTTCTTCCTTGAGCTTCTCCACCTCTTTGACACTCCCGGTAAGGTCCTCATTCAGCTTGGCCACCTAACGGTCGAGGTCAGTCTTGGCGGCAGATGTGGCGTCCAGATTTTCAATAAGCTTCTTCAACTCAGCGGCGTGGTCAGTAGTAAGGGTGTCCAGGGAAGCTCCATGCTTATCCTCCAATTCCTTGGTGCGTTGCCGCACCAGAGCCTCCAAGCTTTCGTCCTTGGCCCAGAGGCGGCTGCGAGCTTCTCCTCCCGGAAGGAAATCTCTCGCTCTCTGGCATCCATAGATGCCTTGGGGTCCGCCAGGCATGCCTCCCGATCCATGACGTCCTCCCTCGTCATCAGGAGCGTCTCTTGATGCCTCAGGAGCACTTTGAATTGCTTGCCATGCCACTCGCGCAGCTCCAAGCACTTGTTCCTTCAGCTTCTGGTCCACCTTGCCTGTGACCTCGCATCATTCCTTGATGGCACCAAAACGATAGACCTCCTCAATAATGTAATGACCTTCCCATTTAGAGAGAAGCTTTCCTGCAAAAAATCTGAAACGAGAGTTGTATAGCAACACATGATGACCTACATTAAACTCACACTTTTGTATCCTCTTGTCATGCCATCTTTTAACCTTTTCTTTAAACAACTTGACATTCTCATAGGCTTGGGTTCTCCATTCATCAAGCGAGCTAATGTCAAATAACCTCTTCTCACCGACAAGTTTGAAATCATAATTGAGCTCTCTGATTGCCCAATAAGCTTTATGTTCTAGTTCGCGGGGTAAGTGAGATGCTTTTCCATAAACTATTTTATACAGAGACATACCCATAGGGGTTCTTATAAGCAGTTCTATAAGACCATAATACATCATCAAGTTTCTTAGACCAGTTCTTTCTAGATCTATTAACAGTCTTTTGCAAAATCAATTTAATTTCTCTATTGCCCAATTCTACTTGACCACTAGACTGAGGACGACATGGTTAACATCATACTTAGCAAGCAATTTATGGAAAGCACCATGAATAAAATGTGAACCACCATTAGTCATCAAATATCTAGGGACTCCAAACCTCGGAAAAATAACTTCTTTAAGCATCTTAATATAAGTTTTATGATCAACACTACTAGTTGGAATAGCTTCTACACACTAAGTAACATAATCAACGACAACTAAAATATGTGTATACCCATTAGAGGAAGAAAAAGGCCCCATATAATCAAAGCCCCAAACATCAAATGGTTCAATAACAAGTGAATAATTCATAGGCATTTCCTGACGTCTACTAATACTACCAATTCTTTGACATTAATCACAATACAAGACAAATTTACGAGCATCCTTGAAGAGAGTAGGCCAATAAAAACCAGATTGTAATACCTTGTGTGCAGTTCTATCTCCAGCATGGTCCTCCGTAGGCCTCGAAGTGGCACTTGCGTAGGATCTGTTCCTGTTCATGCTCAGGTACACAACGTCTAATAACACCATCTACTCCTTCTTTATAAAGGTGTGGGTCATCCCAAAAGTAATGTCTTAAATCATAGAAAACCTTTTTCTTTTGCTGGTATGTGAAACTAGGTGGTATAAATTTAGCAACAATGTAATTAGCATAATCAGCATACCATGGAGTATTACGAGAAGCATTTATGATAGCTAATTACTCATCAGGAAAGCTATCATCAATAGGCAGTGGGTCATTAAGAACATTTTCTAACCTAGACAAATTGTCTGCAACGGGGTTCTCAGCTCCCTTCTATCAATAATATGCAAATCAAATTCTTGTAGCAAGAGAACCCATCTAATAAGTCTAGGTTTAGCATCTTTCTTTTCCATGAGATGTTCAATAGCAGCATGATCAGTGTGAATAGTTACTTTGGAATCAACAATATAAGATCAAAACTTATCACAAGCAAAAACAACTGCTAAAAATTCATTTTTAGTAGTAGAATAATTTCTCTGGGCACTATCTAGAGCTTTACTACCATAGTGAATAACATTTAATTTCTTATCAACTCTTTTTCCTAGAACAGCACCAACAGCATAATCACTAGCATCACACATAATTTGAAAGGGTAAATTCCAATCAAGTGGCTGAGCAATAGGAGCTGAAATCAATGCTTTCTTAAGTATTTCAAATGCTTCTACAACATCATCTTAAAAACAAAAGGAACATCTTTTTGCTAGAGATTAGTGAGAGGCCTAGAAATTTTAGAGAAGTCTTTAATAAAACTCCTATAGAAACCAGCATGACCAAGGAAACTTCTTATACCTTTGATATCTTTAGGACACGGCATCTTTTCAATAGCATCTACTTTAGCTTTATCAACTTCAATACCTCTTTCAGAAATTTTATGCCCCAAGACAATACCTTCATTAACCATAAAGTGGCACTTCTCCCAATTCAAGACAAGATTAGTTTCTTCACATCTCTGCAAAACTCGATCAAGGTTGCTTAAACAATCATCAAAAGAAGTTCCGTAAATGGAGAAATCATCCATGAAAACCTCAACAATCTTTTCATAAAAGTCAGAGAATATAGCAGTCATACATCTTTGAAAGTTAGAGGTGCATTGCATAAACCAAAAGACATACGTCTATAAGCAAAAGTACCAAAAGGGCAAGTAAAAGTGGTCTTTTCTTGGTCCTCATTTGACATAGGTAATTGAGAGAAACTAGAATAACCATCTAGAAAGCAAAAATGTGTATGTTTGGATAGTCTTTCTAGCATTTGATCAGTAAAAGTAGAGGGTAACAATCTTTTCTAGTAGCTTTGTTTAATTTTCTAAAATCAATTACCATTCTATAACCTGTAACAATTCTTTGTGGAATCAATTCATTTTTATCATTAGGAATAACAATAATACCTCCCTTCTTAGGGACACAATGAACGGGACTGACCCACCTACTATCAGCAATAGGATAGATTATACCTGTCTCTAGAAGCTTTAGTATTCCATTTCTTACCACTTCTTTCATCTGTAGCGATCCGACCTCAACCGGTCAAATCTCTGTGTATAAGTGTCATCCCTGGATCTGTAATGCTGACACACACAGTACTTCGAAGGATTTATAACAGAGTTGCAATCACACACTTATTACATCAAATAACTCATAAAAGAGTACTTATTACAAATAATACGGCTTAAGGCCATCTAAATACGATAACAACGGAAGGCTTGGAAGTGAGTCCATCAACTCCAACGGCATAGCTGAGTGTACAACAATGACCTACTCCACCTTACTCTTCGTCTGAAAATTCTGCAACATAATATGTTGCAGCCCGAAAAACGGGTCAGCACATGGAATATGTTAGCAATATAACACTGTAGAGAAATGAACAGGTAAAAGCTATAACTATATGCATATTTGGCTGGTGGAGGCTCTACGGTTAATAAGTTTTTGCGAAAACCAATTTTTTCCTATAACAAAGGAACATATTTTGTTTAACTATCATGGTAGTTGATAAACATTGAGAAGGTTCCTCCCACTCAATCCCAATTAAGCAACATTAATAACCCAACAAATTATTTTAGAGTGATGAGATCAACATGATAATCCAAGAACCAGATACTCAAGATGTCCATAACCGGGGACACGGCTAACCATGATTAGTTTGTACACTCTGCAGAGGTTTGTGCACTTTTCCCCACAAGACTCGATCTCCTCCATTGGTTTTCTCGCACTACATGGTGTTTGAGAAACGGATGGCCGAGGCACAGTCTTTCAGAAGCATTAACTCTTTACTCTGGGTAGACAGTTACACCTACTTTCCCCTACATCTGCTAGCCTACCACTGAAAGAGGTCACGCAACATACTCAACTATGCCAGAGCCCATAATGGCTTGTGGCTGCACACGGAAGTTTCTAGCATGAATAATCTTATGATCCCTTTGAGCCTGGGTGGCGAACCATAGGATGATCACACGGGTACTCCGGGATATCCTAGGACAACACTGTATTCTCCAGGTGCCCGCAACCAATCCACCCAGATGTGTATTTAAGTATCCACCTTAAGTTTACCCTTAATTTAATGATACGTCTCCAACGTATCAATAATTTTTGATTGCTCCATGCTATATTATCTTCTGTTTTGGACATTATTGGGCTTTATTATCCACTTTTATATTATTTTTGGGACTAACCTATTAACCGGAGGCCCAGCCCAGAATTGCTATTTTTTTGCCTATTTTAGGGTTTCAAAGAAAAGGAATATCAAACGGAGTCCAAACGGAATAAAACCTTCGGGAACGTGATTTTTGGAACGAACAAGACCCAGGAGACTTGGACCCTACGTCAAGCAACCAACAGGGAGGCCATGAGGTAGGGGGCGCGCCTACCCCCCCCCCAGGCGCGCCCTCCACCCTCATGGGCCCCCTGTTGCTCCACCGACGTACTTCTTCCTCCTATATATACCTACGTACCCCCAAATGATCAGATACGGAGCCAAAACCCTAATTCCACCGCCGTAACTTTCTGTATCCATGAGATGCCATCTTGGGGCCTGTTCCGGAGCTCCGCCGGAGGGGGCATCGATCACGGAGGGCTTCTACATCAACACCATAGCCTCTCTGATGAAGTGTGAGTAGTTTACCTCAGACCTTCGGGTCCCTAGTTATTAGCTAGATAGCTTCTTCTCTCTTTTTGGATCTCAATACAAAGTTCTCCCCCTCTCTTATGGAGATCTATTTGATGTAATCTTCTTTTTGCGGTGTGTTTGTTTAGACCGATGAATTGTGGGTTTATGATCAAGTTTATCTATGAGCAATATTTGAATCTTCTCTAAATTCTTTTATGTATGATTGGTTATCTTTGCAAGTCTCCTCGAATTATCAGTTTGGTTTGGCCTACTAGATTGATCTTTCTTGCAATGGGAGAAGTGCTTAGCTTTGGGTTTAATCTTGCGGTGTCCTTTCCCAGTGACAGTAGGGGCAGAAAGGCACGTATTGTATTATTGCCATCGAGGATAACAAGATGGGGTTTTCATCATATTGCATGAGTTTATCCCTCTACATCATGTCATCTTGCTTAAGGTGTTACTCTGTTCTTATGAACTTAATACTCTAGATGCATGTTGGATAGCGGTCGATGTGTGGAGTAATAGTAGTAGATGCAGGCAGGAGTCGGTCTACTTGTCTCGGACATGATGCCTATATACATGATCATACCTAGATATTCTCATAACTATGCTCAAAATCTATCAATTGCTCAACAGCAATTTGTTCACCCACCGTAAAATACTTATGCCCTTGAGAGAAGCCACTAGTGAAACCTATGGCCCCCGGGTCTATCTTCATCATATTAATCTTCCAATACTTAGTTATTTACTTTGCTTTTATTTTACTTTGCATCTTTATCATAAAAATACCAAAAATATTATCTTATCATATCTATCAAATCTCACTCTCGTAAGTGACCGTGTAGGGATGGACAACCCCTTATCGTGTTGGTTGCGAGTATTTATTTGTTTTGTGTAGGTGCGAGGGACTGGCGCGTAGCCTCCTACTGGATTGATACCTTGGTTCTCAAAAACTGAGGGAAATACTTACGCTACTTTGCTGCACCACCCTTTCCTCTTCAAGGGAAAACCAACGCAAGTGCTCAAGAGGTAGCAAGAAGGATTTCTGGCGCCGTTGCCGGGGAGGTCTACGCAAAAGTCAACATACCAAGTACCCAGCACAAACCCTTATCTCCCGCATTACATTATTTGCCATTTGCCTCTCGTTTTCCTCTCCCCCACTTCACCCTTGCCGTTTTATTCGCCCTCTCTCTCTATCCTCCCTCTCTTTCTCTATTTGCCTCTTTTCCGTTTGCTTGTCGTTATGACAAGTCCTCTATCTTCTCCATTGTCTCCTGAGAATGAAATTCTAAATTTTAAGCAAAGGGAGGGAGAAAATCTAAAAGACGCTTGGTGTAGAATTTGCAATGCTCAAAACAGATCTACCAGGAAGCAATCTACTTCCGTTCTTCTTCGCAATTTTTATGTAGGCGCTACTCCTTGGCACAGATATATCCTTGATACCATTACCGGAGGGAACTTCTTGGGTAGCCATGCTGTTGATTCTTATAATGCTACGATAGATTTGTTTGGCTCACCACCTCTTTTGGTTAATGGAACTACGTTAACTTTGAGCATGTAATGCAAAGACTTGAAATTATTGAGAATAAGGTTGCTACCATAGAGTTAATTGAAAATTTGGATAAAAGGTTCCACAACCAAATTACCCAATATGGATCTAAAGTAAGAGTTACTTTGAAAAATATTAAAGAGAAGGAACCTATAGTTAATGAAAGAATAAATCATGACTCCACTAGAATCGATAAACTTGAGGGTATCATTACCAACTTGGGAACCGCTTTTTCTTCCGTAAAAAATACTCCAAGTCCTCCTACTAAAATTTCCAAGGTTATGTATGTTCCTAAAAATAAGGGTGAATCCTCTAGTAAGGAAACTGCGGATCTCAAATCTATAAGTATTCATCCCAATCTTTTTGCTATCATTAAGGAACCATTTGTTACAAATGAATTTTTCGATCTTGTGCCTAAAATTTTGATAATCAATAAAAAGAAAGAAATTCCTAAGGATGGTAGATGCCTCATTGAAGAATTTCCTACCAAAGATGGCAATACCTAGATCTATCCTTGCTTTTTATGCCTAGGGGCGTTAAACGATAGCGCTTGTTGGGAGGCAACCCAATTTTATTTTTATTCCTTGATTTTTGCTCCTGTTTAGTAATAAATAATTTATCTAGCCTCTGTTTTGTTTGTGTTTTTTGTGTTTAATTAGTGTTTGTGCCAAGTAGAACCGTTGGGAAGACTTGGGGAAAGTCTTGTTAATCTTGCTGTAAAAAACAGAAACTTTAGCGCTCACGAGAACTGCTGCAATTTTTATTTGGAAAGTGCAATTTAGTTAATTATTTTTTAATATGATTAATATATAAATTACTCACTTCCAGAAATTTATTTTATAATTTTTGGGGTTCCATATCTTGCGCTGGCTACAGATTACTACAGACTATTCTGTTTTTAACAGATTCTGTTTTTCGTGTGTTGTTTGCTTATTTTGATGAATCTATGGCTAGTAAAATAGTTTATAAACCATAGAGAAGTTGGAATACAGTAGGTTTAACACCAATATAAATAAATAATGAGTTCATTACAGTACCTTGAAGTGGTCTTTTGTTTTCTTTCGCTAACGGAGCTCACGAGATTTTCTACTTTAAGTTTTGTGTTGTGAAGTTTTCAAGTTTTGGGTAAAGATTTGATGGATTATGGAACAAGGAGTGGAAAGAGAATAAGCTTTGGGATTCCCATAGCACCCCCAAGATAATCTAAGGACACCTAAAAGCCAAAGCTTGGGGATGCCCCGGAAGGCATCCCCTCTTTCGTCTACTTCTATCGGTAACTTTACTTGGAGCTATATTTTTATTCACCACATGATATGTGTTTTGCTTGGAGCGTCTTGTTTGATTTGAGTATTTATTTTTTAGTTTACCACAATCATATTTTCTATACACACCTTTTGAGAGAGACACACATGATTCGGAAATTATTAGAATACTCTATGTGCTTCACTTATATATTTTGAGTTATATAGTTTTGCTCTAGCGCTTCACTTATATATTTTAGAGCATGGTGGTGGATTTGTTTTATAGAAACTATTGATCTCTCATGCTTCACTTAGATTATTTTGAGAGTCTTAAATAGCATGGTAATTTGCCCAAATAATCCTAATATGCTAGGTATTCAAGATTAATACAAATTCTCTTATGAGTGTGTTCAATACTATGAGAAGTTTGATACTTGACAATTGTTTTGAGATATGGAGATGGTGATATTAGAGTCATGCTAGTTGAGTAGTTGTGAATTTGAGAAAAACTTGTGTTAAAGTTTGTGATTCCCGTAGCATGCACGTATGGTGAACCGTTATGTGATGAAGTCGGAGCATGATTTATTTATTGATTGTCTTCCTTATGAGTGGTGGTCGGGGATGAGCGATGGTCTTTTCCTACCAATCTATCCCCCTAGGAGCATGCGCGTAATACTTTGCTTTGATAACTTGTAGATTTTTGCAATAAGTATATGAGTTATTTATGACTAATGTTGAGTCCATGGATCATACGCACTCTCCCCTTCCACCATTGCTAGCCTCTCTAATACCGCACACCTTTCGCCGGTATCATACACCCACCATATACCTTCCTCAAAATAGCCACCATACCTACCTATCATGGCATTTCCATAGCCATTCCAAGATATATTGCCATGCAACTTTCCACCGTTCCGTTTACTATGACACGCTCCATCATTGTCATATTGCTTTGCATGATCATGTAGTTGACATTGTATTTGTGGCAAAGCCACTGTTCATAATTCTTTCATACATGTCACTCATGATTCATTGCATATCCCGGTACACCGCCAGAGGCATTCACATAGAGTCATATTTTGTTCTAAGTATCGAGTTGTAATTGTTTAGTTGTAAGAAAATAAAAGTGTGATGATCTTCATTATTAGAGCATTGTCCCAAGTGAGGAAAGGATGATGGAGACTATGATTCCCCCACAAGTCGGGATGAGATTCCGGACGAAAATAAAATATAAAAAAGAGAGGCCAAAGAAGCCCAAATAAAAAAATAGGCCATAAAAAAGAGAAAAGGCCCAAATAAAGAAATGAGAGGAAAAGAGAGAAGGGACAATGCTACTATCCTTTTACCACACTTGTGCTTCAAAGTAGCACCATGATCTTCATGATAGAGAGTCTCTTATGTTATCACTTTCATATACTAGTGGGAATTTTTCATTATAGAACATGGCTTGCATATTCCAATGATGGGCTTCCTCAAAATGCCCTAGGTCTTCATGAGCAAGCAAGTTGGATGCACACCCACTTAGTTTCTTTTTGAGCTTTCATATACTTATAGCTCTAGTGCATCCGTTGCATGGCAGTCCCTACTCACTCACATTGATATCTATTGATGGGCATCTCCATAGCCCGTCGATACGCCTAGTTGATGTGAGACTATCTTCTCCCTTTTTGTCTTCTCCACAACCACCATTCTATTCCACCTAAAGTGCTATGTCCATGGCTCACGCTCATGTATTGCGTAAAGATTGAAATTTTTTGACAACACCAAAAGTATGAAACAATTGCTTGGCTTGTCATCGGGGTTGTGCATGATTTAAATACTTTGTGTGGTGAAGATAGAGCATAGCCAGACTATATGATTTGGTAGGGATAACTTTCTTTGGCCATGTTATTTTGAGAAGACATAATTACTTAGTTAGTATGCTTGAAGTATTATTATTTTTATGTCAATATTAAACTTTTGTCTTGAATCTTTCGAAACTGAATATTCATACCACAATTAATAATAATTACATTGAAAATATGCCAAGTAGCATTCCACATCGAAAATTCTGTTTTTATCATTTACCTACTCGAGACGAGCTAGAATTAATCTTGGGGATGCTTGATACGTCTCCAATGTATCTATAATTTTTGATTGCTCCATGCTATATTATCTTCTGTTTTGGACATTATTTGGCTTTATTATCCACTTTTATATTATTTTTGGGACTAACCTATTAACCGGAGGCCCAGCCCAGAATTGTTGTTTTTTTGCCTATTTTAGGGTTTTGAAGAAAAGGAATATCAAACGGAGTCCAAACGGAATAAAACCTTCGGAAACATGATTTTTGGAACGAACAAGACCCAGGAGACTTGGACCCTACATCAAGCAACCAACTAGGAGGCCATGAGGTAGGGGGCACGCCTACCCCCCCCCCCCAGGCGTGCCATCCACCCTCGTGGGCCCCCTTTTGCTCCACCGACATACTTCTTCCTCCTATATATACCTACGTACCCCCAAACGATCATATACGGAGTCAAAACCCTAATTCCACCGCCGTAACTTTCTGTATCCATGAGATCCCATCTTGGGGCCTATTCCGGAGCTCCGCCGGAGGGGGCATCGATCACAGAGGGCTTCTACATCAACACCATAGCCTCTCCGATGAAGTGTGACTAGTTTACCTCAGACCTTCAGGTCCATAGTTATTAGCTAGATGGCTTCTTCTCTCTTTTTGGATCTCAATACAAAGTTCTCCCCCTCTCTTGTGGAGATCTATTCGATGTAATCTTCTTTTTCAGGTGTGTTTGTTGAGACCGATGAATTGTGGGTTTATGATCAAGTTTATCTATGAACAATATTTGAATCTTCTCTGAATTCTTTTATGTATGATTGGTTATCTTTGCAAGTCTCTTCGAATTATCAGTTTGGTTTGGCCTACTAGATTGATCTTTCTTGCAATGGGAGAAGTGCTTACCTTTGGGTTCAATCTTGCGGTGTCCTTTCCCAGTGACAGTAGGGGCAGCAAGGCACGTATTGTATTGTTGCCATCGAGGATAACAAGATGGGGTTTTCATCATATTGCATGAGTTTATCCCTCTACATCATGTCATCTTGCTTAAGGCGTTACTCTGTTCTTATGAACTTAATACTCTAGATGCATGCTGGATAGTGGTCGATGTGTGGAGTAATAGTAGTAGATGCAGGAAGGAGTCGGTCTACTTGTCTTGGACGTGATGCCTATATACATGATCATACCTAGATATTCTCATAACTATGCTCAATTCTATCAATTGCTCAACAGCAATTTGTTCACCCACCATAAAATGCTTATGCTCTTGAGAGAAGCCACTAGTGAAACCTATGGCCCCCGGGTCTATCTTCATCATATTAATCTTCCAATACTTAGTTATTTACTTTGCTTTTATTTTACTTTGCATCTTTATCATAAAAATACCAAAAATATTATCTTATCATATCTATCAGATCTCACTCTCGTAAGTGACCGTGTAGGGATTGACAACCCCTTATCGTGTTGGTTGCGAGGATTTATTTGTTTTGTGTAGGTGTGAGGGAATGGCGCGTAGCCTCCTACTAGATTGATACCTTGGTTCTCAAAAACTAAGGGAAATACTTACACTACTTTGCTGCACCACCCTTTCCTCTTCAAGGGAAAACCAACGCAAGTGCTCAAGAGGTAGTATTTAACAATCTCACATCTGTCATGGATACACTCAAACCCAAACCACGTCTACTAGCATAGCATAGTAGTAAGCATAACGTAGAAGTAACTCCCGGGGTTTGATAATAAAAGGGCAATAGGTTCTACCTCATCATCTACTTCCCAAGCCCACATGTTAAGTTCTCCTACTCATGCAATGTTTGAGGGTTGTAACTAATGCATAAAACTGGGTAATAAAGGAGTATGACCAAAGTCTTACTTGCCTTGCTGACGATTCAACTAAAGAGCTTCGATTTGCAAAAAGAATCAATTGAATCGGAGCTACGGAACTAAAACTACGATCAAAAGAAGTTCGAAATCAAATCTGCTTGAAACCAAATTTTAAACTGTCAAAATCATGTTAAAGTTGATTAACTGGAAACAGGGTTTCGAGACGAAGATTTTGGCGTTGGTTTCACTGGATTTGGACAAACAGTTGAAAAGTTGCGAGGGTTTGAAGATCAGGGGCAAATCTGCGATAGAAGTATTCGCGGATAGGTCCCTGGAAAAAATAAAACAGAAAAATAAAAATCTATCGGACGAACATCCGCTAACAGAGATAAACGAACGAATTCGTTCATTTTAAGAATTAAACAAACGAACGTTCACGGAATAGATCTAAACCGAGAAAAACCGATCTAACCGGCGGAAAACCAGGAAAAACCGATCTATAAAAAAACTAGATCTAGGGTTTACCGAAATAAACCGATGAGAACCGGAAAAAAAGGCCGCGGCTTCCGGCGAGGCGGGGCAGCGGCGGCGGCGGGCAGCAGTGCGCGCGGGCAGTGGCGGCAGCGGGCGGTGCGGGGCAGCGGCGTTGGCGGCGCAGGTGGCGGGCGGCGGGGCGGAATGAGGTGGAGAGAGGTGGCGGGCGGCTTATAAAGGCCTCGGGGGGGCGGCTGCTTGGGCATGGGGGCGCGGCGGCGGAGTTCGAGCCGGACTCCTCGCGGAGTCCACCGGCGGCACGGCGCGGGCAGCGCGGAGGCGGTGGCGCGAGCGGGCCGGCTAGGCTTCGACCCAGTTCGGTTCAGGAGTTTTTTTTTTAAATAATTCCGCCGAAGAAAATCCTAAAAATATATAAAAATATATTCTAAAACACCAAAAACAATTTTCACCGTCTAAATAAAATATTTAGTACAAAATGAACATTTTTCTGGCCCAAAATGCAATTTTGAAAAATGCATATTTTTCTAATTCAAATAAAATAGCAATAAAATCCCAAATAAGATATTTATTTAATTTTAGCATTTTTCCTGCAATATTTCCTTCATTTTGGAGAAGTCCTTTTATCTCCTCTCTTTTATTTTTATATTGGAAATATTTCAGAGGGAAAAAATATTAAACAAAAGTGATCCTCTTTTCAAATTTGAGAAAAATTCAAATATGAAAATAGTGAAATCCCCAACTCTCTCCGTGGGTCCTTGAGTTGCTTAGGATTTCTAGGATCGCAAACGAGATGTAAATAAAATATGATATGCATATGATGACCTATGTATAACATTCCAAATAGAAAATTTGGGATGTTACAAACCTACCCCCCTTAAGATGAATCTCGCCCTGGAGATTTGGGTTGGCTAGAGAATAGGTGCGGGTGGTCTTTCCGTAGATCATCCTCTCATTCCCAGGTGGCTTCATCCTCAGTATGGTGGCTCCACTGAACTTTGCAAAACTTGATAACCTTGTTGCGTGTAACTCGACTGGCAAACTCAAGAATCCTGACAGGTTTCTCCTCGTAGGTCAAATCACTATCCAACTGAATTGCTTCCAGGGGCACTGTATCTCTCGGAGGAATATCAGCCATCTCTGCATGGCACTTCTTCAACTGGGAAACGTGAAACACATCATGAACTCGTGACACTCCTTCGGGTAACTCCAACTTGTAGGCAACTTCTCCCATACGTTCCAAAACTTGGTATGGTCCGACAAGTCTCGGGGCTAATTTTCCCTTAACTCCAAAACGTTTAACTCCTCGGAGAGGTGACACACGAAGATATGCTCTGTCTCCGATTTCATAGACTACCTCCTTGTGTTTTGAATCTGCGTAACTCTTCTGCCTCGACTGGGCTACCTTTAGTCTGTCGCGAATTAACTTAACCTTCTCTTCGGATTCTTTGATCAAATCCGGTCCAAACAACTGACGGTCTCCAACTTCATCCCACATTAATGGTGTTCTGCACCTCCTTCCATACAAGGCTTCGAAAGGGTCCATCTTCAGACTAGCTTGATAACTGTTGTTGTATGAGAACTCTGCATATGGAAAATTATCATCCCAGCTGGATCCATAATCTAGCGCACAAGCTCTCAACATGTCCTCCAGAATCTGGTTGACTCTCTCGGTCTGTCCATCTGTCTGTGGATGAAAGGCTGTACTGAACTCTAGCCTGGTTCCCAAAGTCTGGTGCAGCTGATGCCAAAACTTCGAAGTAAATTGAGTCCCTCTATCCGATACGATGGTCCTTGGAACTCCATGCAAACATACGATCCTGGTCATATATATCTTGGCCAACTTCGCACTCGTATACGTGGTTTTCGCTGGGATAAAGTGAGCCACTTTGGTCAAACAATCCACTACTACCCAGATAGAATCATGTCCCGATCGGGTCCTGGGTAATCCGGTGATGAAATCCATGCCAAGCTTGTCCCACTTCCATTCGGGTATCGGCATAGGCTGCAGTAATCCTGCTGGCTTCTGATGCTCTACCTTCACTCTCTGACATACATCACATACGGCTACATACTCAGCAATATCCTCCTTCATACCAATCCACCAGAAACGCTCCTTTAAATCCAAATACATCTTGGTGTTTTCGGGGTGTATCGATTATGAAGAGTCATGAGCTTCCTGTAGTATTAACTTCCTGGTTTCTGCATTATTGGGTACATATACTCGGTCCTCAAACCATAAAGTGTCGTTGAGGGAGTCCTGGATTAGGGGGTATCTGGACAGCCGGATTATATCCTTTGGACGGACTGTTGGACTATGAAGATACAAGATTGAAGACTTCGTCCGTGTCCGGATGGGACTCTCCTTGGTGTGGAAGGCAAGCTTGGCAATACCGATATGTAGATCTCCTTCCTTGTAACCGACTCTATGTAACCCTAGCCCCCTTCGGTGTCTATATAAACCGGAGGGTTTTAGTCCATAGGACAACATACAATCATACCATATGCTAGATTCTAGGGTTTAGCCTCTCTGATCTCGTGGTAGATCAACTCTTGTACTACTCATATTATCAAGAATAATCAAGCAGGACGTAGGGTTTTACCTCCATCAAGAGGGCCTGAACCTGGGTAAAACATCGTGTCCCCTGCCTCCTGTTACCATCCGCCTTAGACACACAGTTCGGGACCCCCTACCCGAGATCCGCCGGTTTTGACACCGACATTGGTGCTTTCATTAAGAGTTCCTCTGTGTCGTCATCATTAGGCTTGATGGCTCCTTCGATCATCGATAGCGATGCAGTCCAGGGTGAGACTTTTCTCCCCGGACAGATCTTTGTATTCGGCGGCTCCGCACTGCGGGCCAACTCGCTTGGCCATCTAGAGCAGATCGAGAGCTACGCCCCTGGCTATCAGGTCAGATTTGGAAACTTGAACTACACAGCCGACATCCACGGAGACTTGGTCTTCGACGGATTCGAGCCCTTGTCGAGTGTGTCACACGGTCATGATGAGCATGACTTAGCTCTACCATCGGACAGTGTTCGGGAGATCGCACCGGCGACCGCTCCGACCCTCAAATCGGAGCCAATTGCGCCATCCAGTGACGGGTGGATAGACCCCGCCGCGGAGGCCGCACTCTCATCGGCGATCGAGCCGAGTATCGACCTTACCCTTCACGAGAGCCGTGACGCCAAACTGTCGGATTCTTCCCCGGCCACGGACTTTGAACCGCCTGCGCCCGTGCCTATCGAATCCAACTGGGCGCCGATCATGGAGTTAACCTCCGCGGATATCTTTCAGCACTCGCCCTTCGGCGACATACTGAACTCATTAAGGTCTCTCTCTCTTTCAGGAGAGCCTTGGTCGAACCATGTCCGGCAGAATTGGGACGCGAATGACGAAGAAATTCGCCTCCCACCCACCACCCACTTAGTAGCCACTATCGACGATTTGACTGACATGCTCGACTTTGACTCTGAAGACATCGACGGCATGGACGACGATACAGGAGACAAACAGGAACCACTGCCCATAGGGCACTGGACGCCCACTTCATCCTATGATGTATACATGGTGGACGCACCTAAAGAAAACGACGACGAAGAACGGTAGGACGCAGCGAGGGGTTGTTCCCTCGAGAAGCAGTCAAAGTGGCGGCGTAAGCGCCGCTCCAAATCCCGCCTCGACAGAAACAGCGATCATATAGACCCAGCGATAGAGCAAGGTGAGCCAGCGGACGACAAACACCGCAGTGAACCATCGTCCGACCACGGCAACACGGAGAATCAAACCGAACAACCCGACTCCGTCGAAGATAACAGTCCGGATGACATCACACCAGACAGACACCCGGAGCAACAGAATACCCATCAAAGGCTTGTTACCACTGCGAGGAGTCTGAAAAAGCAGAAGCAAAGGCTCAGGGCTGCACAAGACACACTCAGAATCAGATGGAGTGAAGTACTCAACACTGCAGCGACATACGGCGGTAATCGCCACACCAAGAGCTACCCGAAGCGAAAGTTGCTACCTGAATTCGATGAGGAGGCCTTAGATCCCCCGCAATCAAAAAACAAAACGGCCATCCGGTCGGATAGACGACCTCGTGGCCAACATAGAGTGGCAAACGACGCTGCACATAAGCCAGTACACGATCCACGTGAGGGCTCGCATCAAAAGGACGGCGCAACCAAATCCATCTACGTGCCACGCAAGCGCGCTCCAGCACGCAATGCAACACAACAAACATCCCAACACCACAGTACACCCAAATACAGGGGTGCCGCACACCCCCTATGTTTCACCGATGAGGTGCTGGACCATGAATTTCCAGAGGGATTCAAACCCGTAAACATAGAGGCGTACGACGGAACGACAGACCCTGGGGTCTGGATTGAGGACTACATCCTCCATATCCATATGGCTCGAGGAGACAATCTCCACACCATCAAGTACTTACCCCTCAAGCTTAAAGGGCCAGGTCGGCACTGGCTTAAAAGCCTTACCGAAAACTCCATTGGAAGCTGGGAAGAGCTCGAAGATGCTTTTCGGGCAAATTTTCAAGGGACCTATGTCCGACCACCGGATGCAGACGATTTGAGTCATATAACTCAACAGCCCGGAGAGTCAGCCCGAAAGCTTTGGAACAGGTTTCTCACTAAAAAGAACCAAATAGTCGACTGCCCGGACGCCGAAGCCTTAGCAGCTTTTAAGCACAGCGTTCGAGACGAATGGCTTGCCAGACACCTCGGCCAATAAAAGCCGAGAACAATGGCAGCATTAACAAGCCTCATGACCCGCTTTTGCGCGGGCGAGGACAGCTGGTTAGCCCGATGCAGCACCAGCGACCCAAGTACATCCGAAGTCAGGGACGGAAACGGGAAACCACAACGCAGCAAAAACAAGCGCCGGAATAAAGAAGACAGCCCGAAGAGCACGGCGGTAAACGCCGGATTTAGAAGCTCTCGGCCAGGTCAACAAAAGCTGCCCTCCAAAGGCAATAGAGACGAACTATCCAGCCTAAACAAGATTCTGGATAAAATATGTCAGATCCACAGCACCCCCGATAAACCTACAAATCATACCCATAGAGAATGTTCGGTCTTCAAGCAGTTTGGCAAGCTCAACGCCGAACATAAGGGGCAGGATACACCAAGTGAAGACGAGGACGAGCCTCGCAAGCAAAGCACTGGGGAACATAAGAAATTCCCACCAGAAGTCAAAACAGTAAACGTGTTACACGTGACAAAGGGGAGAAAAAAAGCGGCACTCCTAGAGACACATGCCCCAGGGCCTATCACCGCGGAGTTCTGCCACTGGTCGTCCCAACCGATCACCTTTGACCATCGGGGTTACTCAGCAAGTATCCGGCCTGCAGGATGGGCTGCCTTGGTATTAGACCCAATAATTGACGGATACCACTTCACACGAGTCCTGATGGACGGCGGCAGCAGTTTAAACCTGATATATCAGGACACAGTCCGCAAAATGGGGATAGACCCAACAAAAATTAGCCGCAGCAATACTACCTTTAAAGGAGTAACGCCAGGCCCAGAGGCCCATTGCACGGGCTCCTTGCTACTAGAGGTTATATTCGGCTTTCCCGATAACTTCCACAACGAAAATTTAACGTTCCACATTGCTCCGTTCCAAAGTGGTTATCAAGCACTAGTCGGACGCGAAGCGTTCGCTCGCTTTAACGCAATACCGCATTACGCTTCTCTCATGCTTAAGATGCCCGGTCCACGTGGCATCATTACAGTAAATGGAAATATTGAGCGCTCCTTGCGCGCGGAAGACCGTGCGGCTGCCTCGGTAGCCGCACACTAAACGGCCTCACCAACTAAAGCATCTGATAGGTCGTTAAGACCACGGACGCGGTTGGATGAGTCCGGCGCAGCTATATGTAATTGATACAGGTTTGATGGCTATACCCCTATTACAATACAAGGGGCTCAACGCGCGCAAACAAGTGACAATTAGACTCAACTTTACTCATTTCGAACTGTACAAGGTTTATTTAGTATAACCTACCTTTTGCACGACAACTTTTCAATTAAGTTCCTTTCTTTTTCAGATGACCATCATGCTACACCTGTCCAGAATACGACACAACAGAGACACAGGCGCAGACGTGCAGCAGGGACCCGTTCCAAGGATTCTTTTTAGATTGAGACCCTGCGTAAACCTTTTTTACTGTCTCTTGTTGATACACATCCCTCGGATTCTCAGTACAATTGAGAAGGATGCTGACGTATTGGCATGTGGCCACGTCAGAATACTGCACGTACCTGGACACCAGGGGCTTATTACAAAGGGCACTATTTTGACCCGATTTACAACATAAATACCGAATACCCTGGGGAGTGTTCGGCATCGCGAGTTTGGCCTTATATGCATCAGCTCTGAATCATGTCTTTGGTCAAATGTTGGGTTTGCCCGGCTCCTGTGTTTTGCTGCCTTACGTTCTGCTCTATCGGCTAACGCGGCAGCAGGAGAACTGCTGCGATTGTGCCCTGGTTCATCCGGACGAGCACCTCCGTAGAGAAAGCCGAAAACTGACTGACATGATATAGCATGAGACTAGTCAACCACTCGATGACCTAGCGGAATCTTCGGGATTCCTCCGCCTGAACGAAGGGCCGTTTCCCGGCCAGGCATGTACGCGCCCCGAATCCGGATGAGCGCGGAGCCACCAGGGGCTATATAGTAGCCCCACTATCAAACTCCTCTGGCTAAGTGAAAATGCTAAAGCATTATAGTCCGATTGCCTAGTTCGCTACGCTATCACCTCCTTAATGGACCAAGACGTTGGATCAAGTGTGAACATGCATCTTCTGCGAACACCCCCACATTTAATGCGTGGGGGCTGAAGCCGACGACTGCCATCTTTCAGGTTATATACATATATACATAAACGACCGCACAGGAGGCATCATAGCACTTTCGTGCAAAAGTATAAATACAGCCTTGATAAATTCAATAAAGCATTGTTCTTACAATGGGAATACATGTCACTTAAACATAATATTCTTCGAGCATTGAGCCTCTATCAAACGAGCGCCTTCAAGAACTTCTTCAAAGTAGTGCTCGGCAGCCACTCGGCCTATGGTCGAACCCTATGCCGCAACAGTGCTGGCATCCATCTCCACCCAGTATGTTTTGACACGGGCAAGGGCCATCCGCGAGCCCTCTATGCACGCTGACCTCTTTACAGCATCGATGCGTGGCACAGCACCAAGGAATTGTTGCACCAATCTAAAGTAGTTATTCGGCCTTGGCCCTCCTGGCCACAGATGATCCACTACAGACCTCATGGCAAGTCCGGATAATCTATGGAGCTCGGCCCAACCAGTCAATCTCTCATTCAGCAACAGCGGATGGACTGGAGCGTGAAACTGTGACCAGAACAGCTTCTCCACTTCAGGACCCTTCTGATCCTTGAAGTACTCGGCCGCATCAGCAGCACTTGCAGCCAAATCCATATACTCGTCCGCAGAACTCCATAGCCGGTCTAGAGGAGCATATTTTGGATCTCCGAACTTAGTCCGTAACAAGAAGGGCTTCCCAGAAACGATATCCGCAGCTTGATTCAGCTCCTCCTTCGTCGCTCTAATTTTGGAGTGGGCTTCCTTGGCAGCCACCTGGGCCTTCTCCAGGTCCATCGCCTTCGCCCGGTTTTCCTCTTCAGGAAGCCGGTAACGGTCAGCAGCATCTTTTAACTCCACGGCCATCTTGGCAATTTTTTCTTTGCTCTCGCAATGTGCGGCCTGTTCGGCCCTTAAACCCTCGGCCGCCTTTAAAGCGGCCGCATCACTGCTCCTTGCGTGCTACTTGGCTTGGGTAAGTTCCGCCCGAAGGATCTCCACGGCGGCAGCTCCATCTGTAGTCACAACATATTAAAGATATTGGCATCATGCTGCTCTTACTATGTGACGATCACCAGAAAAATCATGGACCATGTGCCTCGTCAAGCCACTTGTTGACAAGCATGATGTCGGCATCTGCCGCATCCAGCTGCCGCCTTAGTTCGGCAAACCCATCAGTCCGGCTAGCCACTGGAGCTTCAACCACCTGCACATAAAAGGCGGTCTAGTTATTACCTGGGACTATGATCCTCTGTTTGCCGCCGTTTTCGACGACAACCAGAGTCTCGGGGGCTACTATCTACACAGGGCACATCTAAAAATGTGCGGTACTGTCAAAAATGTACATCATTTCACGTACCTCAAAACCCGTTAGTAGACTCACAAAGGCTTCATGCAACCCACTTTCGGCGGACGAAATCCTTTCAATCACCGTACCCATCAACCTGCGGTGCTCTTCTGAGATAGCCGCTTGCTCTAGCAGATCCCTCAGTACGTCCGATCGCACACCAGACGGTGCTGGACTCTTTTGATTGCTCTCTTCAAGAGCCGGATAGTGAGGACTTCGGGTGGCCATAGGATTACCTTCTGGCCTTGCCGGATCAGGAGAAACCCTCCGCGACGACACCTCGGGGTCGCCCGCCTTGTGAGGCGGTGTGGCAGGGGGAGGCGTTTCGCTCTCCATCATCTCCGGAAGAAAATCCCCTAAAGACGAGCTCTGCTAAGAAGGGCTAAGATCCGAACTACAAGATAAATGCTTTGGTTGTTTTCCTCAGAAGTAAATCAAGATATTTTCATTATTAAGTACCCTTTTACTTACAGCTCGGTGGAGGGCTGATCCCCTTAAGGGCATAGTGCGGCCAGGGTAGCCCCCGAGGTAGGACCCTCTGGCGAAGATTTCTTCCCCCGTTTGGAGACCATTGTCTCTGGGTCCTCGGAGGCGGTCCTCTTCCTTCCCTGGGGAGAGGAAGTTTCAGTCCCTCCTCCCCGGCTAACCTCCTTCACGGAGGCGCTAACCTCCTTGTTCCCCCCTTTATCTTCTCCCAAGGGCGCTTGATAAGGCGCGATCTCCAGCATCCTGGTTAGCACGGGATTTGGTGAGGTCTCAGGGAGGGCGGCCGGACACCTGATCAACTTTGCCTTCGCTATCCAATCCTGGACCAAGAGTGGTTTTTATTTTTTTAGGGCAATGTTTCTATGAATAAAACGGATAGTGTGTTCGGATGCGGGGCTACTTACTTGGGTATCCGGGCGATTGCAGCTCAGACCTACATCCTCAGTGATGTCCGGACACATTATTTGTGGTCTGAAGAACAATTTGTACATCTCTCCGTGCGTCATGATGAGGAAATGTTGGATAGCTGGCGGTCCTTCCGGGTTGAATTCCCACATGCGAAGGGGCCAGCGTTTGCAAGGCTGGACTTGACGGACTAGCATAACTTGCACTACCATAACCAGACTGATATCTCTCTCGAAGAGATCTCGGATATGGCTTTGCAGCATTGGCACGTCCTTGGCTGGACCCCAGCTCAGCCCCCTGCTGGTCCATGACATCTGTTGTGGTGGGGGGCCTGAGCGGAAGGCGGGGGCAGCTACCCACTTGGCACTTCGGGGAGCTGTGATGTAGAACCACTCCCGCTGCCACAATCCGGACACCTCTGGGAAGTAACCCTCAGGCCAGGGAGCGTCAGAAATTTAGCTTATTGAAGCGCCTCCACATGCTGCGTGTTGCCCCTCGATCATCTTCGGCTTCACATCGAAGGTCTTGAGCCACAGGCCGAAGTGAGGGGTAATGCGGAGGAAGGCCTCGCATACGACAATAAATGTTGAGATGTGAAGAAGGGAATCCGGGGCCAGATCGTGAAAATCTAGCCCGTAATAGAACATAAGACCCCTAAAAAAGGGATCCAGAGCGAGGCCTAGTCCTCGGAGGAAGTGGGAGACGAACACGACGCTCTCGTTGGGTTCGGGAGTAGGGATGACCTGCCCTCGGGCAGGCAGCCGATGCGAAATTTCGGCGCTCAGATATCTGGCCTCTCTCAACTTCTTGATGTCCTCCTCTGTGATGGAGGAGGGCATCCACTGACCTTGAAGGTTGGATCCGGACATAGTTGAAGGTCCGAAGCGCCTGAACCTGAGCTTTGGGTGTTGGAACTCGATGCGAGAGGCGGATTCGATTAAGATCGAGAGGAAAAGGCCTTGTCCCCTTTATAAAGAGGGTGAATATCAAGCGTCCTCCTCGTGGCCGTTTGGGACTTGCCTAAGATTTAGGAGTCCTACTAATAGGCGCAGTTGGGTTACCCACATCCGTATTAATGGGAATCTTGTAATAAGGGGACACGATCTCTGCTTCGACAAGACGTGCCAAGGAAACCGCCTCGCGAAACAAGCTGAGATAGGTTATGAAAAACGATTCGAATAAAGACCTGGCTGTGGTGTGATATCACACTATGGGGTACGTCAGCAGATTAGATTTGTGTAAATATTATTCCCTCTATGGTGGTATGTGGAACTTATTTTGCAGAGCCGGACACGATCCTCGTGTTCAAGATCTTCTATGAAGTATTCGAAGGAGGAACCCACCTTGCAATGCCGAAGACAATTTGCGCGCCGGACTTATCGTCATTGAAGCCTGGTTCAGGGGCTACTGAGGGAGTCCTAGATTAGGGGGTATCCAGATAGCCGGATTATATCTTTTGGCCGGGCTGTTGGACTATGAAGATACAAGATTGAAGACTTTGTCCCGTGTCCGAATGGGACTCTCCTTGGCGTGGAAGGCATGCTTGGCAATACGGATATGTAGATCTCCTTCCTTGTAACCGACTCTGTGTAACCCTAGCCCCCTCCGGTGTCTATATAAACCGGAGGGTTTTAGTCCGTAGGACAACATACAATCATACCATAGGCTAGCTTCTAGGGTTTAGCCTCTCTGATCTCGTGGTAGATCAACTCTTGTACTACTCATATTATCAAGAATAATCAAGAAGGACGTAGGGTTTTACCTCCATCAAGAGGGCCCGAACCTGGGTAAAACATCGTGTCCCCTGCCTCCTGTTACCATCCGCCTTAGACACACAGTTTGGGACCCCCTACCCGAGATCCGCCGGTTTTGACACCGATAGTCGTGCTCATCCTCACGAAAACCTTTGGCTTTTCCTTCACCCATCTTCTCCTTTATCTCGGCAATCTCCTTATCATCCTTTTGAGCTTCTCGAATCTTTCCCAATAGTGTTGACTGAACCTCCATTGCTGCGAAAAAACCTCGTGGAACTATCTCCAAATGAAGCTCCTTGAGATCGTCAACTAACTCTTGCGGAAAACCTCCGCTTATGAGGGTATTGGCATAACTCTTCCGGCGCAAAGCGTCTGCTACGACATTGGCCTTACCTGGATGATAGTGTAGCTTCATATCATAATCCTTTATAAGCTCCAACCATCTCCTTTGTCTGAGATTCAACTCCTTCTGTGTGAAAATGTACTTCAAACTCTTGTGATCCGTGTACACATCACAACGGTTTCCAATAAGAAAGTGTCTCCAGGTCTTGAGTGCATGAACTACAGCTGCTAACTCCAAATCATGCGTGGCATAATTCAACTCATGCGGTCGAAGCTGACGTGAGGCATAGGAAACAACTCTTCCGTCTTGCCTAAGTACACCTCCAAGTCCTAAGCGAGAAGCATCGCAATACACTTGGAAATCCTTGCGCATATCTGGCAAAATCAGCACTGGGGATGTAACCAAACGTTTCTTCAACTCCTGAAAACTTGCCTCACATTCATCTGTCCATTTGAACTTAGTGTCCTTCTTCAAAAACTCCGTCATGGGTTTCACAATCTTGGAGAAATTTTCAATGAATGTCTGGTAATATCCCGTGAGTCCAAGAAAACTGCGGATCTGCCCTACTGAGGTGGGTGCTAGCCAATTAGTGACTAATTGCACTTGGTAGGGTCTACTGATATACCTTCTCCTGATATAACATGTCCAAGAAGTCCAACTTCTTTCAACCAAAACTCACATTTGCTGAACTTGGCATATAAGAGATGTTCCCTGAGTTTCTCGAGAACTAAATGCAAATGCTCCTTGTGTTCCCCTTCATTCTTCGAGTATACCAAAATATCATCAATGAACACCACAACAAACTTATCCATGAACTCATGAACACCTTATTCATCATACTCATGAAATAGGCAGGGGCATTTGCCAATCCAAATGACATGACCGTGTACACATAGCATGTACCTTGTGGTGAAAGCTGTCTTGGGTATATCCTTTTCTCGGATCTTCAGCTGGTGGTATCCTGATCGCAGGTCGATCTTGGAAAATACTTTAGCTCGCTGCAACTGGTCAAATAAATCATTGATCATTGGTAATGGGTACTTGTTCTTGATCTTCACTTCATTCAACACACAATAATCAACAACCATTCTCAAAGATCCATCCTTCTTCTCAACTAATAGCACTGGGGCTCCCCATGGTGAGGAACTTCGTCGAATGTAACCTTTCTCCAATAACTCCTTAATTTGCTTCTTAATCTCCTCCAGATCATTTGCGGGCATCCGGTATGGTCTCTTTGATATAGGCCTGGTGCCTGGCAACAGCTCTATCAAAAACTCAATGTCTCGATCCGGCGGCATGCCTGGTAGTTCCTCTCGGAATACATCTGGGTAATCCTCACTACAGGCACTTCCTCCTGAACAACTCCTGAGAGGGAATTTACTTGGGTCCTCCTTGGCGAATGCCTGGATACATACTTAATCCTTTTTCCCTCTGGGGTGGTGAGCATAATTAACTTACTGGCGCAATCGATGTTTCCCCCATACATCGATAGCCAATCCATGCCTAGTATCACATCCAATCCTTGTGACTCCAGAATTACTAGGTCTGAGGGGAAAACATGCCTACCTATGGTTAATGGCATCTGAAAACATCCTTGGGTTGCCATAAACTATGCTCCTGGCGAGCTTACTAACATAGGTGTCCTAAGAACTTTGATGGGCAACTTATACTTATCCACAAATCCCCTTGAAATGTATGGATGCGATGGACCAGTATCAAAAAGAACGATTGTATTAAATGACTTAACCAAAAACTTACCTATAACTGCATCTGGATGCTCTTCAACCTCCTCCATGTTAACGTGGTTCACTTGTCCCCTGTTGAAAGGGTTGGGCTTCTTCCCAGAGCTTCCATTGCCATTTCCATTCTTTACTTCAGAACACTCGGTGGTGTAGTGTCCAGTCTTCCTGCACTTGAAACAAGTAATGTGACTTAGATCCTTCTTGGCGGGCGTTGCTGGGTTGGAACGGTTCTGGCTGTTGCTTCCTCCATTTCCATTCCCATTCTTGGGGCCACTATGGTTATGTGAACTTCCTCCATTGTGGGTATGGCCTCCATGGTTATGGGTGTAACCTCCGGAGTTAGGGGTAAAGTGAGGCTTTTGCTGAGCTCCAGAATTGTACTTCCCATGTCTATACTCCCGTTTGCGGCTCTCTATCTGCTGTTGTTTGCTTTCAATCATCAGGGCCCAGTCTACCAACTCCTGATAGTTAGTGAATGTTGCCACCATCAACTGCATACTCATCTCATCATTCAATCCCTCCATAAACTTCTCCTGCTTCGCGGCATCTGTGGCCACATCATCTGGGGCATAACAGGCTAACTTGCTAAACTCATCCACGTACTGCCCCATAGTACGGTTTCCCTGGCGTAAGTTGCGAAACTCGTGCTTCTTCATATTCATTGCTCCTGTAGAGACATGGGTTGTGCGGAATGCTTGCTGAAATTGATCCCAAGTGACATTGGCTATGGGAAAAGTGGTTGTGTAATTCTCCCACCATGAGGCTGCGGGTCCATCCAGTTGGTGTGCGGCAAAGCGCACCTTCTCCGCATTTGTGCAACCTACGGTGGTCAACTCCCTTCCATTCCTACATAGCCAGTCATCAGCAACAATCGGCTCGGTGCTACTAGAAAACACCGGCGGATTCAGCCTTAGAAATCGGGCTAAGTTGTCCACTGGAGGTGGTGGTGGTGGGTTGTTGTTATTGTTGTTGTTGCCTTGGTTCTGGACTAGTAGCTGCATCAAGGCATTCTGCTGTTGGATCAACTGAGTGAGCTCCAGTGGGAAGACAAATCTGGGGTCACGTCTCAGAGGCATCTGATGGGTTTAGAGGGGAGAGATTAGAATAGAAATGAGGTCTAAAGAGAAAGCACTACCCATATGCACATGAGACAAACACAATCATATCACACCACTCAATTTCAAATAAGGGCATACAATCAATCTAGCTACCGTTACAAAATACTCGGACTACTACTATATACATGGGGGAAATACTACTAATAATATGGTGGTCGTCTAGAAATTTTGATCGGTGGAAAACTCCATGATACCTGCTCCAGCTTCGTCTTTGTAGTCATCATCGCTACTGTCGGAGTCGGTGTCGTCGATGATGATGTAGTCCTTGAGATGGTCGTCATCTCCTCCTGGGGCAGGGTCTCCCATGAATACTCCTAGCTTCCTCATCAAGTCATCATTCTTTTCTACTAGTATTGCGATTTCCTCCTCATATCTATCGCGTGTAGACTTGAGTTCCTCTTCAAGATCCATGTTCCTAGTCATCACCTTCTTCAGATCTAACATGCTTGCGCACATTTGGTTCTCCTAGCGATGAATCTGTTGGTTTAACTCCTGGATGAAGGCTGCAATGGATCTGTCCATTCTGGTGCTGATCATCTCCCATTGCTCATCTCGGCGCCCACATATTTGGTAGATTGTGTCCTTAAGATCCTTGTGATAAACTTCGCCGATGCGTCCCATGGCGATGTGGGCTGCCATGCTCCTTCCTAGACTCCAGGTTGGGGCATCAAAGGAAAACTCTATGGGCTCAGTAACTGGCGTGAAGGTCCTTCCTAGAACTTGAACTTGAATCATCCAACGCTCCTCTTCTGGTAAAGTGGCGGTGTAGGTCCCGGTGAAGCTGGGTATTCCAATGTTCAGGTACCTAGTGACTTCCTTCAAGTGTCGTCCAAAAGGTGTATCTTCATCCGATTGAGCAAACTTGTTCCTTGGGTCCGCCATCTATAGAGTGGAAAATGGAGAGGAGTCAGAAATGAGTAGAGAAGAGTGACCTATGGCTTATCTTAGTGGTCGCGTCCTATAATCAGCGTGTGCTCTGATACCATCTTGTAGCGATCCGACCTCAACCGGTCAAATCTCTGTGCATGTCATCCCTGGATCGGTAATGCTAACACACAAGTACTTCGAAGGATTTATAACAGAGTTGCAATCACACACTTATTACATCGAATAACTCATAAAAAGAGTACTTATTACAAATAATATGGCTTAAGGCCATCTGAATACGATAACAGCGGGAGGCTTGGAAGATAAAGTGAGTCCATCAACTCCAACGGCATAGCTGAGTGTACAACAACGACCTAGCGCACCTTACTCTTCGTCTGTAGAGCAATGAATAGGTAAAAGCTATAACTATATGCATATTTGGCTAGTGGCTCTACGGTTAATAAGTTTTTGCGAAAAGCCATTTTTTTCCTACGACATAGGAATATATTTTGTTTAACTATCATGGTAGTTGATAAACATTGAGAAGGTTCCTCCAACTCAATCCCAATTAAGCAGCATTAATAACCCAAAAAATTAATTTAGAGTGATGAGATCAACATGATAATCCAAGAACCAGATACTCAAGATGTCCATAACCCAGGACACGGCTAACCATGATTAGTTTTTACACTCTGCAGAGGTTTGCACACTTTTCCCCACAAGACTCGATCTCCTCCGTTGGTTTTCTCGCACTAGATGGTGTTTGAGAAATGGATGACCGAGACACGGTCTTTCACAAGCATTAACTCTTTACTCTGGGTAGACAGTTACACCTACTTTCCCCTACATCTGCTAGCCTACCACTGAAAGAGGTCATGCAACATACTCAACTATGCCAGAGCCCATAATGGCTTGTGGATGCATACGGAAATTTCTAGCATGAATAATCTTATGATCCCTTTGAGCCTGGGTGGCGAACCATAGGATGATCACACAGGTACTCCGGGATATCGTAGGACAACACTGGATTCTCCAGGTGCCCGCAACCAATCCACCCAGATGTGTATTTAAGTAGCCACCTTAAGTTTACCCTTAATTTAACAATCTCACATCTGTCATGGATACACTCAAACCCAAACCACGTCTACTAGCATAACATAGCAGTAAGCATAACGTAGAAGTAACTCCCAAGGTTTGATAATAAAAGGGCAATAGGTTCTACCGCATCATCTACTTCCCAAACCCACATGTTAAGTTATCCTACTCATGCAATGTTTGAGGTTTGTAACTAATGCATAAAATTGGGTGATAAAGGAATATGATCAAAGTGTTACTTGCCTTGTTGACGATCTGCAAACCCTAGAGACTCGTAGTAGCACGCTTCGCACTCCGGAAATTCTATCGCAAACAAACAATGGCATACATAAGAAATCAAGCATAGATGCAAGGGTAAAACTTAGATATGAAAGTCCAAACTAAAAGTTCAACTAAAGAACTTTGATTTGCAAAAAGAATCAATTGAATCGGAGCTACGGAACTGAAACTACGATCAAAAGAAGTTCGAAATCAAATCTGCTTGAAACCAAATTTTAAATTGTCAAAATCATGTTCAAGTTGATTAACTAGAAAGAGGGTTTCGAGACGAAGATTTTGGCGTTGGTTTCACTGGATTTGGACGAACGGTTGAAAAGTTGCGAGGATTTGAAGATCAGGGGCTAATCTGCGATAAAAGTATTCGCGGATAGGTCCCTGGCAAAAATAAAACAGAAAAATAAAAATATGTCGGACGAACGTCCGCTAACAGAGACAAATGCATGAATTCGTTCGTTTTAAGAACTAAACGAACGAACTTTCGCGGAATAGATCTAAACCGAGAAAAACCCGATCTAACCGGCGGAAAACCGATCTATAAAGAAAAACCAAACTAGATCTGGGGTTTACTGAAATAAACCGACGAGAACCGGAAAAAAATAGCGGTGGCGGCTTTCGGCGAGGCGGGGCGGCGGCGTTAGCTGTGCGGGGAGGCAGAGCGGCGGCGGGCAACAGTGCGTGCGGGCGGCGGCAGCAGGCGGCGTGGGGCGGCGACGGCGGCGCTGGTGGCGGGTTGCGGGCGGCGGGGCGGGACGAGGTGGAGAGAGGCGGCGGCAGGCGGCTTATAAAGGCCTCGGGGGGCGCGGCTCCTTGGGCAAGGGGGCGCAGCGGCGGAGTCCGTCGGCGGCATGGCGCGGGCGGCGCGGAGGTGGTGGCGCGAGCGGGCCGGCTGGGCTTCGGCCCAGTTTGCTCCGGGAGTTTTTTTTATAATTCCACCAAAGAAAATTCTAAATAAATATAAATAATTCTAAAAATGCCAAAAACAATTTTCACCGTCTAAGAACAAAATGAACATTTTCTGGCCTAAAATGCAATTTTGAAAAATGCATATTTTTCTAATTCAAATAAAATGGCAATAAAGTCCCAAATAAGATATTTATTTAATTTTAACATTTTTCCTCCAATATTTCCTTTATTTTGGAGAAGTCCTTTTATCTCCTCTCTTTTATTTTTATATTGGAAATATTTCAGAGGGAAAAAATATTAAACAAAAGTGATCCTCTTTTCAAATTTGAGAAAAATTCAAATATGAAAATAATGAAATCCCCAACTCTCTCCGTGGGTCCTTGAGTTGCTTAGGATTTCTAGGATCGCAAACGAGATGCAAATAAAATATGATATGCATATGATGACCTATGTATAACATTCCAAATTGAAAATTTGGGATGTTACATCATCTTAGGATTTAGCCGTCGTTGATGGTCAACAATTGGTTTAGCATCAGGATCCAATTTAATTTTGTGCTGACATAGAGTGGGACTGATGCCCTTGAGATCATCAAGAGTATATCCAATAGCTGCATGGTGCTTCTTCAGAGTTTTCAATAATTTCTTTTCTTCATGCTCTGAAAGGTTATCACTAATAATAATCGGATATATCTTCTTTTCATCAAGATAAGCGTATTTCAAAGTATAGGGTAATTGTTTAAGCTCAAACATGGGATCACCATTGGGTGGAGGAGGATCCCCAAGGATTTCAACAGGAAAATTGTGTTTCAATACAGACCCTTGATTAAAGAATATTTCATCTAATTCCTTTCTTTCATTCATAAACATATCATTTTCATGGTCTAGCAAATATTGTTCTAAAGGATCAGTAGGAGGCATGGCAATAGAAGCAAGACCAATAATTTCATCCTTACTCTTTATCATGGGGTTGTATATGAAATTTAGAGAAATTAAAATCATGAGACATATCCCTTAAACCGACAATAACAATATCTTTCTCGAAGTCTATCTTAGCATTAACAGTATTCAAGAAGGGTCTACCAAATATAATTGGACAAAATTCATCTTGTGGGGAAGCAAGAACAAGAAAATCAGTAGGGTAGTTTACTTTCCCACACAAGACTTCAACATCTCTAACAATCCCAATTGGTGATATAGTATCTCTATTGGTAAGCTTAATAGTAACATCAATATCTTCTATCTCACCAGGTGCAATATCATTCATAATTTATTTATATAAGGTATAAGGGATTGCACTCACACTAGCACACACATCACATAAGCCATGATAACAATGATCTCCTATTTTAACAGAAATAACATGCATGCCAACAACAGGTCTATGTTTATCTTTAATATCGGGTTTAGCAATTCTAGCAGCTTCATCACAGAAATAAATAACATGCCCATCAATATTATCAACCAAGAGAGCTTTAACCATAGCAATACTAGGTTCAAATTTAATTTGTTCAGGGGGTGTAGGTGTTCTAGTATAACTCTTACGAACCACTGTTGAAGCTTTGGCGTGTTCCTTAATTCTAACAAGAAAATGTGGTTTCTCAATATAAACAGTAGGAACAATATGATCAACATTATAAGTAATAGTTTCTTATTCAACTTTAATAGGTTCAACTACTTTCACTTCAACGGGAGGATGATATTTAAACCACTTCTCCTTAGAGAGATCAACATGAGTAGTGAATTATTCACAAAAAGAAGCTACTATCTCAGAGTCAAGTCCATATTTAGTGCTAAAATCACGAAAAGCATCGGTATCCATAAAAGATTTAACACAATCAAACTTAAGGTTTATACCTGACTCCTTACCTTCACTGAGTTCCCAATCTTTAGAGTTGTGTTTAATTCTTTCCAATAAATCCCATTTGAATTCAATATCCTTCTTCATAAAAGAACCAGTACAAGAAGTATCGAGCATGGGTCGATCATTATGAGAAAGCCGAGCATAAAAATTATGAATAATAATTTCTTTTGAGAGCTCATGATTGGGGCATGAATATAACATTAACTTAAGCTTCCCCACAAGCTTGAGCAATACTTTCTCCTTCACGAGGCCAAAAATTGTATATATAATTCCGATCACGATGAACCAGATGCATAGGATAAAACTTGTGATGAAATTCCAATTTCAATCGGTTGTAGTTCCATGATCCAATATCATCACATAGCCTATACCATGTCAATTCTTTTCCATTCAAAGATAAAGGGAATACATTCTTCTTGACAACATCCTCAGGCAAACCTGCAAGCTTAAATAATCCACAAACTTCATCCACATAGATTAGATGCATATCAGGATGTAATGTTCCATCTCCTGCATAAGGATTAGCTAGCCGTTTCTCTATCATACCCGAAGGAATTTCAAAATAAATATTTTTAGTAGGTGCAGTAGGTTGAGGAGAAACTCTTTGCTCTTATGGTCGAGGTGAAGATACCCCGAACAAGCCCCTCAAAGGACTATTTTCCATAGTAGCAAGCGGTAGTAAATTTCAGCACACTATATAGATGTTGCCTTACCAAATTCCACTTACCAAAGGCGCTTCACTCCCAGGCAACAGCGCCTGAAAAGAGTCTTGATGACCCACAATTATAGGGGATCTATCGTAGTCCTTCTGATAAGTAAGAGTGTCGAACCCAACGAGGAGCAGAAGGAAATGACAAGCGGTTTTCAGCAAGGTATTCTCTGCAAGCACTGAAATTATCTGTAAGAGATAGTTGTGTGATAAGATAATTCGTAACGGGAAGAAAGTAACAAAAGTAAATAAGGTGCAGAAAGGTGGCCCAATCCTTTTTTAGCAAAGGACAAGCCTGGATGAACTCGTATATAAACCAAAGCGCTCCCGAGGACACATGGGAATTACTGTCAAGTTAGTTTTCATCATGCTCATATATTTCGCGTTCGTTACTTTGATAATTTGATATGTGGGTGGACTGGTGCTTGGGTGTTGTCCTTTCTTGGACAAGCCTCCCACTTATGATTAACTCCTCTCACAAGCATCCGCAACTACGAAAGAAGAATTAAGATAAATCTAACCATAGCATGAAACATATGGATCCAAATAAGCCCCTTACGAAGCAACGCATAAACTAGGGTTTAAGCTTTTGTCACTCTAGCAACCCATCATCTACTTATTACTTCCCAATGCCTTCCCCTAGGCCCAAATCATGGTGAAGTTTCATGTAGTCGATGTTCACGTAACACCACTAGAGGAGAGACAACATACATCTCATCAAAATATCGAACGAATACCAAATTCACATGATTACTTATAACAAGACTTCTCCCGTGTCCTCAGGAACAAACATAACTACTCGCAAAGCATATTCATGTTCATAATCAGAGGAGTGTTAATTATCATTAAGGATCTGAACATATGATCTTCCATCGAATAAACCAACTAGCATCAACTACATGGAGTAATCAACACTACTCGCAACCCACGGGTACCAATCTGACGTTTTGAGACAGAGATGAACTAGGGTTTGAGAGGACATGGTGCTGGTGAAGATGTTGATGGAGATTGACCCCCTCTCAATGAGAGGATCGTTGGTGATGACGACGGCTTTGATTTCCCCCTCCCGGAGGGAAGTTTCCCCGGTAGAACAGCTCCGCCTCAAGATGGCGGCGCTTCGTCCCGAAAGTTTCCTTATGATTTTTTCTAGGTCAAAACACACCATATAGCAGAAGATGGGCATCGGGGGCCTGCCAGGTGGCCCACAAGGCAGGGGGCGCGCCCAGGGGTGTAGGGCGCCCCCTCCACCCTTGTGGATGGCAGGTGGCCCCCTCTGGTGCTTTCTTCGCCCAATATTTTTTTATTACAAAATAATTCTTCATGAAGTTTCATGACTTTTGGAGTTGTGCAGAATAGGTCTCTAATATTTGCTCCTTTTCCAGTCCAGAATTCCAGCTGCCGGCATTCTCCCTCTTCATGTAAACCTTATAAAATAAGAGAGAAAAGGCATAAGTATTGTTATATAATGTGCAATAACAGACCATAATGCAATAAATATCAATATAAAAGCATGATGCAAAATGGACGTATCATTGCATTACTCTGTTTCTCCATGAACTTAATACACTAGATGCATGCTGGATAGCGGCCATGTGTGGAGTAATAGTAGTAGATGCAGATAGGAGTCGGTCTACTAATCTTGGACGTGATGCCTATATATTGATCATTGCCTTGGATATCATCATAATTATTCGATCTTCTATCAATTGCCCAACATTTATTTGTTTACCCAACGTATGCTATTTTCTCGAGAGAAGCCACTAGTGAAATCTACTACCCCCGGGTCTATCTTTTATCATATTGCTTTGAGATCTATTTTTATTTGCATTTGTTTTTAGATATATTATTCCAAAAAACCAAAAATACCTTGTTGCACTTTTTCTTTATTTATTTTATTTCATGTTTCATTTAGATCTATTTATCCAAACACATATAAACCAATCTATCTTTTCATCGAGGAGGGATTGACTACCCCTCTTATGCGTTGGGTTGCGAGGATTTGTTCTTTATGTGTAGGTACCATTTACATGATTGATACCTTGGTTTCATAACTGAGGGAAATACCTACCGTAGTTGTACTGCACCATCCCTTCCTCTTTGGGGAAATACCGACGCAGTTTCAAGCCGCATCAAGAGTCAAGTACCCTGGTCTTCTTGAGCTATAGGCTATTCCCGAGGGAGAATCGAAGGTGGTGACGATGAACTTTATCGATGGATTACCTCAATCTAGAAGCTACAATTGCATATTGGTCATTGCTGATAAGTTCACCTGATATGCACACTTCTTAGGCCTCAGTTGCAGTAGCCAAGGTAGCTCGGTCATATATTGACAATGTATACAAGTTGCATGGCCTACCCAAGCTATTGTCTATAACCAAAATCTAGTCTTCACAAGTCATTTTCGGAAGGAGTTATTTCGGATCATCGACATTGAACTAAATAGGAGCACACATTGCTACCCTGAGACATATAGACAAACCAAATGCACTAATCAAAGCCTAGAAATCTATCTAGCTAAGTTGTTTTGTGCATGGTTGTCTGATGAGATGGAGCCTCTTCCTCACCCTCGATGAATTCCGCTACAACTCAAGTTATCATTCAACAATTAATGTATCTATATTTTTTATTGTTTCATGCTACTCCCTCTGTGCCATAATGTATTTTAATCATTTTTTGGGACTAACCTATTAACCCACTGCCTAGTGCGAGTTCTTATTTTTGCTTGTTTTTTGCTTTTCAGAAAATCAATGCCAAACAAAGTCCAAACACGATGAAACTTTACGGTGATTTTATCTGGACCAGAAGGGACCCTAGAAGGTTCGGGAGGAGGCCAAAATACCTATGGGAGAGCCACGAGCTCCCACAGCGTTCCCAGGGGATAGGCGCACCCCTTGAGCTCATGGGCTCCATGTAGCTCCAGTTGACCTAATTCCACCTCTGTAAATTCACAAATATTCCCAAACCAACAAAGAGCCACCCGAAACACTTATTCCGCCACCGCAAGCTTTTGTTCTTTTGTGATCCCATCTGGAGGCCTTTTTCGGTACTCTGTCTGACAAGGAATAGATCACGGGGGGGGGGATTCTACATCATCCTTGTTGCCTCTCGATGATGCGTGAGTAGTTCACCATAAACCTACGGGTCCATAGCTATTAGCTAGATGGCTTCTTCTCTCTCTTTGATCTTTAATACCGTGTTCTCCTTGATCTTCTTGGAGTTCTATCCGATGCAATCTTATTTTACGGTGTGTTTGTTGGGATTCGATGAATTGTGGGTTTATGATCAGATTATTCATTAAAAGTAACTGAGTCTTTTCTAAACTTTATTATGCATGATTGTTATATCTTTGTATTTCTCACTGATCTATCTGTTTGGTTTGGCCAACTAGATTGATTTATCTTTGGCGGGAGAGGTGCTTTGTACTGGGTTCAATCTTGCGGTGTCCTCACCCAGTGATAGAAGGGGTAGTGAGGCACATATTGTATTGTTGTTATTAAGGGTAAAACGACGGGGTTTAACCATATTGCTTGAGTTTACTTTGTCTACATCATGTCATGTCACTTAAGGCGTTACTCTTTTTTTCATGAACTTAATACCATAGATGCATGCTGGATAGCAGTTGATTGGTGGAGTAATAGTAGTAGATGCAGGCAGGAGTTGGTCTACTTATCACGGAAGTGATGCCTATATACATTATCATTTCCATGAATACACCATAACTATGCGCTTTTCTATCAATTGCCCAACAATAATTTGTTTACCCACCATATTCTATGTGTTTGAGAGAGACGCCTCTATTGAAAACTATGGCCCCTGGGTATACTTTAATCATGTTATAAAAAACAAAAAAACCTTGCTGCAATTTATTTAAATTTATTTTGTTTTGCAGTTTACCTATCTATCTCTACAAGATTTGATCCTTGCAAGTAACAATTTCAAGGGGATTGCCTACCCTCTTGCTCGCGTCGGGTGCTAGTATTTGCTTTTGTGTGTGCAGGTGTTGTTCACTAGGGTTTGGTTGGTGCTCCTATTGGTTTGATAAACCTTGGTTCTCACTAAGGCAAATACTTATCTCTATTGTACTGCCTGACCCTTCCTCCTCAGGGAAAACCCAATGCAACTCACAAGTAGCAGAAAGAATTTCGGCACCGTTGTCAGGGAGCTATCATCAAATATTATCAAGTACCTTCACTCAAACTATTATCTACTTGCTCTACTTTTTATTTGCCTCTCTTTTTCATCTCCCTCCATTTCTCATAAAAATCAAAAACACAAAAATATTTTAATTTGTTGGTTTGCTTGAAGTTGCTATCATGTTTGAATTTGAGAAAGTTATTGTTGAAAATGCTAGTGAGGGTAACACTAGTGATTCCCTTGAGGATAAGCCAAACTTGTTTGATCATAATCATGATCCCATGGAAAATATACCCCCCACAATTTTTAAAACTAAAACTTATCATGTGGGTAGTGGGAACATTATTGGGAAGAATATCATTCAAGAATTCTTTAATTGCACGGGAGTCATACCAATAATTAAAGGATCTATTCTTGACAAAACAAATTGCTATGTGGAAGCTATTGCTATGCTTGTGGTTAAATTGGAGAGAAAATTTTTGCATATCCATCCCTCTTTACAGAAGATATTCTTTGAACTCCCCAATATTCATAATCCAAGGCTAAAAAGAATGCCAGTATTATCCTTATGCATGAATTGACTATATAATTCGGGAAGCTAGGGACATCTTCGCTTTTTATAAAATAGACCTTGAGCATCCTCCAATAGAGGAGATCCTTCATGATAAAGACACCATACGCATATTGGAATCTAATGATTATTTTGCTTATGGTGAAAATATTAGAAAGAAAGTTCCTTATGATGAATTAATCAAAAACTTGTACCACAATACTTGTGATAAATTTGAATGGATCACTAAGGGAATCGATGAAGGATTTAACGAGGAGTGGTTTGAAAGTATGGCTAGAGATCCTATTGATGATGAAATACATGTTTTATATGAGGATCTCTATGAAGATGATTTGGAGTTTGAAGTAATGAACATTAAAATTACCGAACAAAGTCCCTTTAACTATTTAAGTTCTCCTATAAAAGTAGAACATGAGAGTAGGGAACTAATGAGAAAAGTTTAGGAAGATTTGATTAAAAAGGATTTGAAAACTAAGGATGACAATACTTGAAACAATGTTCTGTGCCTAGCTAGGAGCGTAAAACAATAGTGCTTGTTGTGAGGCAACCCAATAGTTATCTTAAATTTTTGCTTCTACTTTATGTTTTGGAGTGTTGACACAATTATTGCTATTGTTATGATTGTGTGTTTATGTTTTAGTTAGTGTTTGTGCCAAGTAAAGCCTTTGGGATGATTTGGTTGACAATTGACTTGATTCTTTGAAAAAATAGAAACTTTTGCTCCTAGTGCTGTAACTACTCTGATCCACTGGGACGTGGTAAAATTCTTATTTTTTACACGGGATTGATATACAAATTACCGACGTTGTCCTAATTTTTTAGTTTTTTCGGAGTTACAGACATACAACTTTTGTTCAGATCATTACAGACTGTTCTGTTTTAAATAGATTATATTTTTATTGCGTAGTGTGCTTGTTTTAATGATGCTATGGATTATATCGAGGAGTATAAGTGATGGAGAAGTTAGAATATAGTAGGTATTATGCAAGAATAAATTATGAATGGGTTTATAACACTATCGAAAGTTTATGATTTGTCTATTGTACTAACGGATCTCGCGAGGTTTCTGTTGAGTTTTGTGTGCTAAAGTTTTCAAGTTTTAGGTGAGATCACGATGGATGAAGGAATAAGGAGCGGCAAGCCCTAGCTTGGGATGCCCAAGGCACCCCAAGGTAATCTTCAAGAAAGACCCAAGCGTCTAAGCACAATCTATCGGTATGTTACTTGGAGCTACAATTTTATTCATCACATGATATGATTTTTCCTTGAAGTGTCATGTACCATAGTTTTTGCTTTGTTTGCTTTTTAGTTTGCCACAATCATTGTTTGTTGTACACACCTTTTGAGAGGGACATGTATTTTATCATGATTTGTTAGAATACTCTACATGCTTCACTTATATCTTTTGAGCTAGGCAGTTGCTCTAGTGCTTCACTTATATCTTTTAGAGCACGATGGTGGTTATATTTTATTGAAATGGTTGCACTCTCATGCTTCACTTAAATATTTTTGAGAGTCTATGAATAGTAAGTGGTAATGTGCATGTGTTATAAGACTAGTCCAAGAAGGATAGGTATTCAAGGGGGATATAATAAAAACTTTCATGTAGATCACTAAATATGAAACACATGGTTTAACGATATTGATGTCGTAATATGAAAGGATGTTGGTTCATAATCATTGGTTAGTAATATCAGTATTAAAGCTTGTTATTAATTTCTCATCTAAGTGTTGGCCATGGCATGGTGGGGAGGTTTGAGCATTTGTATTTCTGATTGAGATCCTTGAGTGTTGTTATAATTGGATGCATGCTCCTACCAACCAATTCCCTAGGGGCATGCAAGTAGTACTTTGCTTCGAGGGCTAATAGGATTTCAATATGTTTGTGAGTTCTTCATGACTAATGCGAGTCCTTGGATTATATGCACTTCTACCTTTCCGCAATTTGCTAGCCTCTTCGGTACCGTGCATTGCCCTTTCTCACCTCGAGAAAATGGTGCAAACTTCGCCAGTGCATCCAAACTCCATGGTATGACAAGCTCTATCACACATAAACCTCCTTATATCTTCCTCAAAACAACCACCTGATAACCCACAAGTATAGGGGATCGCAACAGTTTTCGAGGGTAGAGTATTCAACCCAAATTTATAGATTCGACACAAGGGGAGCCAAAGAATATTTGAAGGTATTAGCAACTGAGTTGTCAATTCAAGCACACCTGGGGATTAATTATCTGCAACAACGTGATCAGTAGCAAAGTAATATGATAGTTTTGATAATAGTGACAGCAGTAGCAGTAACGATAACAGTGATAGCAGTAGTTTTGTAACAAGTGCAACAGTAACAGCAGCAGTAGTAACTTAGCAAGATCAATATAAGATAAATTCGTAGGCATTGGATCAGTGACTTGTTGGATTATATTCATCATGAGACAGTTATAACCTAGGGCAATACAGCACTAGCTCCAGTTGATCAATATAATGTAGGCATGTATTCCGTAAATAGTCATGCGTGCTTATGGAAAGAACTTGCATGACATCTTTTGTCCTACCCTCCCGTGGCAATGGGGTCCTATTGGATACTAAGGGATATTAAGGCCTCCTTTTAATAAGAGAACCGGAACAAAGCATTAACACACGGTGAATACATGAACTCCTCGAACTACGGTCATCACCGGGAGTGGTCCCGACTATTGTCACTCCGGGGTTGCCGGATCATAACACGTAGTAGGTGGCTATAACTTGCAAGATCGGATCTAGAACATGGATATAATGGTGATAACATAAACGGTTCAGATCTTAAATCATGGCACCTGGGCCCAAAGTGACAAGCATTAAGCATGGCAAAGTCATAGCAACATCAATCTTAAAACATAGTGGATACTAGGGATCAAGCCCTAACAAAACTAACTCGATTACATGATGAATCTCATCCGACTCCTCGCCGACCAGCGAGCCTACGAAGGAATTACTCACTCCCGGTGGGGAGCATCATGGAATTGGTGATGGAGAAGGGTTGGCGATGACGAAGAACGAAGATCCCCCTCTCCGGAGCCCCAAACGGACTCCAGATCTGGCCTCCCGACGAAGAACAGGAGGTGACGGTGGCTCCCTCTCGTGGATCACGATAATTCTTTCTCCTTGATTTTTCTAGAAAAATAGGATTTTATAGCGTTGGTTTCAGGGTTTGCGGGGCCACCAGGTGGGGACAACCCACCTGGGCACGCCAGGAGGGGAGCGCGCCCTGGTGGGTTGTGCCCACCCAGGTGCCCCTCCGTTGGATCTTGGCTCCAGAAATTCTTCTTTATTGTATAAAAAATCCTTGCAAAGTTTCGTTCCATTCCGAGAACTTTTATTTCTACACAAAAATAACACCATGGTAGTTCTACTGAAAACAGCGTCAGTCCGCGGTTAGTTTCATTCAAATCATGCAAATTAGAGTCCAAAACAAGAGGAAAAGTGTTGGGAAAAGTAGATAGGTTGGAGACGTATCAACTCCCCCAATCATAAACCTTTGCTTGTCCTCAAGCAATTCAATTGATAAACTGAAAGTGAAAAAGAAAAACTTTTACGAACTCTTTTGCTCTTGTTTGCATAAATAAGCTTAAACAACACCCAAGTTTTCAGCCAACATTATGGCTAACCATGCCGACAATAACTCTTAAAGAATATATTAACTCATATCAATAACATGATCAGCTAGCGAGCAATAATAAATATCTCAAACAGCAACACATTATCAAAACAACCATGATATAATATGACAATAGTGGTATCTCGCTAGCCCTTTTTGAGATCGCAAAACATAAATGCAAGCACCTCCAAAGTTCAAGCAGCGACTAAACATTGTAATTCATGATAGAAAAGATCCAGTCATGATGCACCCAACATTAGCTACACACAATGCATAAGTCATGACAGCAGTGCTCTCAGGTTCTGGCGCTTGTTTTAGAAGGTGATGAACAATATAGAAGTAAATAGATAGTCCCTTCGCAGAGGGAAGCAGTGATTTGCATAGGTGCCAGAGCTCAAGTTTTTAAAACAGAGGTAAATGATATTTTGAGACATGCACCCTTCTCATTTACTTACGACTATCAGTTATCAATACCTTCCATGCTAAGCACGCTAGTGGCGGTTCCCAAGTGATAAAAGTAAAGGTTTTGACTCCATTGGGAGTTTTTGTTTGATTATTTTTAAGATTTTTCTATTTGCAGTTTGGGACTGGGCATCCCTATTACCGCCCTTTTCTCGTGTGATGACGAGTGAATAAACACTCAACCTGAGAATAACCCGCTTAGCATGGAAGATACCGACCACCTCCTGTCGTTCCATGAATGATCCAGGCACACAAAAAGGATAATTATTAGAAGTTTTTAGAGGTGGCACATGCAAAATTTACTTAGGACGGTAGGGTAATACTGCATATAGGTAGGTATGGTGGACTCATCTAGAATAACTTTGGGTTCAAGGTTTTTGATGTACAAGCAGAATTCCCACTTAGTATGGGCGAAAGGCTAGCAAATAGGTTGAGAAGCGGCCAGCTAGAGAGCAACAATGTCATGAACATGCATTATGCATAAGTAACATTGGACACTAGCATGAGTAGGATATAAACACCATGAACATAAATATCATAGAGGCTATGTTGGTTTTGATTCAACTACATGCATGAACATGTGCCAAGTCAAGCCACTCGAACATTCAGAGGAGGATACCATATCATCCATACTACATCACAATCATTTTAATGCAATGTTGATATCCAAGATAAATCATTATCCACTCCCAGCTACTTATGCATGGCATGAGAAACTATAATCTCTAATTGTCATTGCAAATTTTTTTAATCATAATGAGCTGAATCATGGATACTAGGTTAAACATATTTACACAAAACAGAACAAGTCGAGTTCATATCCCTTTCTCTCTCTGCCACAACCAGTTCATCGAATATCGTCATTATTGCCTTTCACTTGCACGACCGAACGATATGAAAATAATAACGGTGCAAGATGCCGTGGACTAAGCTGGATCTGCAAAACATTTTATTCAACAAGAGAAGACAAGGTAAAATGGGCTCTTTATTATATCAATAGTTATTCAAATGAGAGCCACTCAACATTTTCATCGTGGTCTTCTCCTCGGTACAACTCGAATAAGAAGGAAAAGAAATTCAGAGAAACACACTGGAATATTTTTGGAGTTTTCGGTTTTCTTGAACAAGAAAATAAAAAGGAAAGCAAAACCGAGAAAAACTATTTACACGAGAAAGCTCCCAACAAGCAAAAGAAGAACAAGGAAATCTTTTTGGGTTTTCTTTTTAGTATTACAACTAAGATGCATAGAAAGTAAACTAACTACAAGTATTTTTTTGTTTTTCTAAGATTTTTCAAACACACAAGAAGAAAGCAAGAAAATAAATTAAGCAAGGATGATACAATGAAAAAGTGTGAACACCGACAGATGAAATAAGTGAACATGTGTGCACAATGAAATAGCTCACAGAGGCTCTCGGTGTGGATGCCTCGGCTTGCCCTGCTGCCTCCACCGCCGCGTTGTGAGCTCTGGCCTCGCTCTCAAGAACAGAATATCTTCCCTTGTTGTGATAGTCAAAAAGAGCAGGCGCAGGCAAATATGTGTGCACAACAGATGTTTGGTTAAACAACAGATTGTAAGTGAAGTTATGGATTTTTCCTTTGAGGATCTTATGAATTTTCAAAGCATCAAAGTCTAAATAATACGTGGGTAGGATAGGGTCAAAGGGAAAAGGTGAAACACCCAGCCCTCGTGCTAAACGTGGGGCATAAATTCCACCATAGAAACAACCACTATTAGCGTTATGCTGCAGTCTGCGTGCAACAATCGCTGCAAGATTATAACTCCTATCACCAGTGAGAGCGGTGCGTATGAGGCTCAAGTCTGGAGCACAAAGCGTACTACAGTCTTTCTTGCCTACTATACATTTCCCGTTAAATAATGCAAAGTGCTGAATTGCGGGAAAATGAATGCTCTTTATTCTACCTTGTGTCACTCCCCTCGTCTCACCGTAGCAAAGAACTAGTCAAGAATGATTGGTACTCAGCCCTTGGTGGTTCATCAAGCGAACCCTGGAATGGGAATTTGCAGTGGTGAGCAAAACTCTCTAGTGAGATGGTAAATGAATTTTCATAAAGCTTAACTAACACCCTAGACTCATGGGGGTGGAATTTAAACCCTTTGACAAATGATTTGGTAAGAGTGTGGCATTGCTCGCACTTATCTGAAATGTAGGGACCGAGACCGGCATTGTGAACATATTGCTCAAATTCCTCCTTAATGCCCACACGTATCACATAATCATCGCAAGGCCATAAGCATGTTTTGGTGGCTGCATCTTGAATGGAACTTTCACTTGGTTCGACATAAGATGGACGAGCGGAGTTGTCACTAGAAGATGCCCCCGAGGATCTCCTCCTCGAAGAACTCCTTCCAAATAGGTTCGTCATGTTCGCGTACAATTTTCTGAAAAATTTTGAGTGACAAAAATTTATCAACAAAACTTTATAAGATTGATAACAACTACCTCATAGGGTTACATAGAGGCCATAGCAAGCATTCAAACTACTTAGAACTCTAAGAATTCAACATGCAAGCTCATCTACAGCAACACCAAGAGTAGCTAATTATTCAAAATATAAACCACTAAAACAAAAACTAATTGGATAAATGGTGGGGTCACAAACCAAGCAACAATCCCCTGAAACAGTTCCAAAAATGGAGCTTCGAGCAAAGAGATCGAAATCCGCTGGTTTGAGAGCAAGAACACGGGAGAGAGAGCAATGAAGAATTTTTTTTTGGAGGTAAGTGATGTTGTGGTGTGAAGGGATAAGTGAGGGGGGCCACGTGGGGACCTCAACCCACCAGGGTGCGCCTGGGGGTCCTGGCGTGCCCAGGTGGGTTGTGCCCACCTGGTGCACCTCCCTCTGATATTATTTGCACCAGAAATTCTTAAATATTTAGGAAAAAATCGTATTAAATTTTCAGAGCATTCTGAGAACTTTTATTTTAGGTTCATTTTTTTATTGCACGAGAAATTCAGAAAACGGACAAAACATGGCATTTTATTTTATTTAACTAATAAACATACAAAAATAAAAAGTAGGGACATAAGGTAGTGCTTACTAAATTCATCAACTTCATACCTCTCAAAAATGATCCATTAATAAGGTTGATCAAGTCTTATTAACAACCACTTTCGAATAGCATGAAACCGAAGAACTATCGTAAATCACTAAGTTACCGCAGTGGGGATATGAATGTCCCCAACAATAAGGCATTACATATTTCTTTTTGACAGTAGGTAAAGGTATTTGAAAACTTCCAATAGTGATTGTCGGAGATTTTTCAATAACATTAATACCATTCACTTGGAATTGTTTCTTCAAAAATGCACCGTATGATCATTACCATTGATATGAAAAGTGACCTTGCTTTTATTGCAATCAATAACAGCCCCTGCAGTATTAAAGAAGGGTCTACCAAGGATAATCGACATGTTGTCATCCTCGGCATCTCAAGTATAACAAAGTTAGTCAAAATAGTAACATTAGCAACAACAACGGGCACATCCTCACAAATACTGATAGGTATGGTAGTTGATTATTAGCCCTTTGCAAAGATATTTCAGTTAGGTGTGAGTTTATTCAAATCAAGTCTTTTATATAAAGAGAAAGGCATAACACTAACACCAGCTCCTAAATCACACAAAGCAGTTTTCACATAATTCTTTTTGATAGAGCAAGGTATAGTTGGCATTCCCGGATCTCCAAGTTTTTTAGGTACTCCATCTTTAAAAGTATAATATAGCAAGCATGATGGAGATTTCAGCTTCCAGTATTTTTCTCTTATTAGTGATGATGTCTTTCATATACTTTGCATAAGGAGGCATTTTCAAGATATCAGCCAAGCGAGTACGCAAAAAGACTGGCCTCGGCATTTCAGCAAAGCGTTCAAAATCTTCATCATCATTCTTTTTAGTTGACTTAGGTGGAAAAGGCATTGGTTTTTGAACCCACGGTTCTCTTTCTTTACCATGTTTTCTAGCCACAAAGTCACTTTTGTCATACCTTTTATTCTTAGGTTGTGGGTTATCAAGATCAACAGGTGGTTCTATCTCAACATCATTGTCTGGTTCTTTATTATTATTATTATTAGGTTGAGAGTCTTCATGAACATCAGCATTATCTTTTTCATTATCACTAGGTGAATGTTCATTACCAGACTGAGTTTCAGCATCAGAGATAGAAGTTTCATTATCATTATCAGGAGGTTTTTCTATTTCAGGTTCACTAGAAGCATGCAAAGTCCTATCATTTTTCTTCTTCTTTATCTTTTTAGAAGGACTAGGTGCACTAGTGTTATTTCTTTGTGAGTCTTCTTCAATTATCTTTGGGTGTCCCTCGGGATAAAGTGGTTCCTGAGTCATTTTACCTCCTCTAGTTGCAACTCTAACAGTAAAGTCATGTATATTATTATTCATTTCATCAAGCAATTCTCTTTGAGATTTAGCAACTTGTTCTAAATGAGTTTGAACCATAGAAGCATGCTTTCCAACACCTCTAACATCATTTGATATTCTAAATAACAAGTCACTCAAGCGAGCAATCATATCAGAATTATATTTCAATTGTTTCATAACATTTGCATTGAAGTGATCTTGTTTTCTAATATAGTTTTCAAACTCATAAAGGCATTGGCTAGGGTGCATATTGTGAGGATTGACATTATCATTGAACTTCATCGGAGAATTTACCTCTACCACCTTAGGCAGTGGTGGTGTATTAAGCCCATGTATTTCTTCAATAGAAGGTAAAAATTTTGACATCCTCAGCTTTAATACCTTTTTCCTTCATAGATTTATTTGCCTCTTGCATATCTTCAGGACTGAGATATAATATACCCCTCTTATTCAGAGTGGGTTTAGGTGGTGGTACAGGAAGAGTCCAATCATCATAATTTTTCAATATGCTATTCAATAATTCTTCAGCTTGCCCAACAGTTTGCTCCCTGAAAACACAACCAGCACAACTATCTAGGAAATCCCTAGAAGCACCGGTTAGTCCATTATAGAAGATATCAAGTATTTCATTTTTCTTAAGAGGATGATCAGGAAAAGCATTAAGTAACTGGCAAAGCCTCCCCCAAGCTTGTGGGAGAATCTCTTCTTTAATTTGCACAAAGTTAAATATTTCCTGTAAAGCAGCTTGTTTCTTATGAGCAGGGAAATATTTTTCAGAGAAGTAATAAATCATATCCTGGGGCCTACGCACACAACCAGGAGGAAGAGTATTGTACCAAGCTTTAGCATCACCCTTTAATGAGAACGGAAGTAATTTGAGAATAAAGTAATAGCGAGTTTTCTCATCATAAGTAAAAAGGGTGGCTATGTCATTCAACTTAGTAAGATGTGCCACAACAGTTTCAGTTTCATAACCATGGAAAGGATCAGATTCAACCAAAGTAATTAACTCTGGATCGATAGAGAATTCATAATCCTTATCAACAATAAAGATAGGTGAAGTAGCAAACTTATGATCATATTGCATTCTAGCATTCAGAGATTTTTCTTTATACTTGCAAAATAATTTCTCTAGATCATCTCTATCCTTACAAGCAACAATATCTCCAGTTGTCTCCTCATTCATAACATAACCTTCCTACCTTAGGCAATTCATATCTAGGAAGGCTAGTTCTAGTAGGTGTTTTAGGAGTTTTAGTTTCAAGCTCATCATCAGATTCAACAACATCATGTTGTATTACTTTAGCATTTTTTTATCAAGAAATTCACCAAGTGGCACATCATCATTATCAAGCAAGGTGCTAGCATCATCATAAGCACTATCCATAGCAGAAGTAGCATCATTAATAACTTGCGACATATCAGAATTAATAGCATGTGGTGGTGTTGCAAGTTTACTTATAACAGAAGGTGAATCTAAAGCAGAACTGGATGGCAGTTCCTTACCTCCCCTCGTCTTAGAGGGAGAAATCTTAGTCTTAGCATCCTTTAGATTCTTCATAGTGATAAATTGATAATAATACCAAGTGACTCAACAAATATAGCTATGCTCCCGGGCAACGGCGCCAGAAAAAGGTCTTGATAACCCACAAGTATAGGGGATCGCAACGGTTTTCGAGGGTAGAGTATTCAACCCAAATTTATAGATTCGACACAAGGGGAGCCAAAGAATATTTGAAGGTATTAGCAGCTGAGTTGTCAATTCAACCACACCTGGAGATTAATTATCTGTAGTAACGTGATCAGTAGCAAAGTAATATGATAGTTTTGATAATAGTGACAGTAATAACAGTAATGGTAACAGTGATAGCAGCAGTTTTGTAACAAGTGCAACAGTAACAACAGCAGTAGTAACTTAGCAAGATCAATATAAGATAAATTTGTAGGCATTGGATCAGTGACTTATTGGATGATATTCATCATGAGATAGTTATAACCTAGGGATATACAGCACTAGTTCTAGTTCATCAATATAATGTAGGCATGTATTCCGTAAATAGTCATACATGCTTATGGAAAGAACTTGCATGACATATTTTGTCCTACCCTCCCGTGGCAGCGGGGTCCTATTGGAAACTAAGGGATATTAAGGCCTCCTTTTAATAGAGAACCGGAACAAAGCATTAACATACGGTGAATACATGAACTCCTCAAACTACGGTCATCACCGGGAGTGGTCCCGACTATTGTCACTCCAGGGTTGCCGGATCATAACACGTAGTAGGTGACTATAACTTGCAAAATCAGATCTATTACATGGATATAATGGTGATAACATAAATGGTTGAGATCTGAAATCATGGCACCTGGGCCCAAAGTGACAAGCATTAAGCAAGGCAAAGTCATAGCAACATCAATCTTAGAACATAGTGGATACTAGGGATCAAGCCCTAACAAAACTAACTCGATTACATGATGAATCTCATCCAACTCCTCACTGACCAGCGAGCCTACGAAGGAATTACTCACTCCCATGGGGAGCATTATGGAATTGGCGATGGAGAAGGGTTGGTGATGACGAAGAACGAAGATCCCCCTCTCGAGAGCCCCAAATAGACTCCAGATCTGGCCTCCCGATGAAGAACAGGAGGTGACGGCGGCTCCGTCTCATGGATGATACGTCTCCAATGTATCTATAATTTTTTATTGTTCCATGTTGTTATATTATCAATCTTGGATGTTTTACAATCATTTTATAGTCATTTTATATTATTGTTTGGTACTAACCTATTGATATAGTGCCAAGTGCCAGTTGCTATTTTTTGCATGTTTTTTACATCGCAGAAAATCAATACCAAACGGAGTCCAAATGCCACGAAACTTTACGGAGATTTTTATGGACCAGAAGACACCTACCGGGCCCTGGCGCGCTGGGGGTGCTCCGAGGAAAGCACAACCCACCAGGGCGCGCTAGGAGGCCCAGGCACGCCTGGTGGGTTGTGCCCACCTCGGGTGCCCCCCGGACCGCCTCTTTGCTCTATAAATACCCCAATATTCCCAAAACCCTAGGGGAGTCGACGAAATATTCATCCAGCCACCGCAGAGTCCAGAACCACCAGATCCAATCTAGACACCATCTCGGATGGGGTTCACCACCTCCATTTGTGCCTCTCCGATGATGCGTGAGTAGTTCTTTGTAGACCTTCGGGTCCGTAATTAGTAGCTAGATGTCTTCCTCTCTCTCTAAATTCTCAATACAATGGTCTCTTGGAGATCCATATGATGTAAGTCTTTTGCGGTGTGTTTTTGGGATCGATGAACTTTGAGTTTATGATCAGATCTATCTTTTTATATCCATGAAAGTATTTGAGTTTCTTTGATCTCTTTTATGCATGATCTCTTATAGCCTTGTATTTCTTCTCCAATATTTGGGTTTTGTTTGGCCAACTTGATCTATTTATCTTGTAATGGAAAGAGGTGCTTTATAGTGGGTTCGATCTTACGGTGCTTGATCACAGTGACAGAAGGGGAACCGAGATGGGGTCTATCTCTACATAGATAGATCTTGTCTAGATCATGTCATCGTTCTTATTACATTACTCCATTTCTCCATAAACTTAATACACTAGATGCATGCTGGATAGCGGTCGATGTGTGGAGTAATAGTAGTAGATCCAGGCAGGAGTCGGTCTACTAATCTTGGACGTGATGCCTATGTAATGATCATTTCCTGGATATCGTCATGATTATTTGAAGTTCTATCAATTGCCCAACAGTAATTTGTTCACCCACCATTTGCTATTTTTCTCGAGAGAAGCCACTAGTGAAACCTACGGCCCCCGGGTCTCTTTCTCATATTATTTGCCTTTGTGATCTATTTTCCTTTGCTTTTATTTTCAGATCTATTAAACTAAAAACACAAAAATACCTTGCTGCAATTTATTCTTATTTATTTTATTTGGCGTTCGATCTATCAATCTACTACAATTCATCTCATGTATGTTTGCCTATCTTGAGGCGTTGTACCCGGAAGGGATTGACAACCCCTTTAACACGCCGGGTTGCGAGGATTTGTTATCTGTGTGACGGTGATGTTTACGTTGTGTTGCTCGGTTCTCCTACTGGTTCGATAACCTTGGTTTCACATATGAGGGAAATACCTACCGCTGTTGTGCTGCATCATCCCTTCCTCTTTGGGGAAATACTAACGTAGTTTCAAGCCGCATCAGTGGATCACGATAATTCTTTCTCCCTGATTTTTTCTGGAAAAATAGGATTTTATAACGTCGGTTTCAGGGTCTGTGGGGCCACCAGGTGGGGACAACCCACCTGGGCATGCCAGGAGGGGCGCCCTAGTGGATTGTGCCCACCCAAGTGGCCCCCTCCGGTGGATCTTGGCTCCAGAAACTCTTGTTTATTGTATAAAAAATCCTCGCAAAGTTTTGTTCTATTCTCAGAACTTTTATTTCTGCACAAAAACAACACCATGGTAGTTTTGCTGAAAACAGCGTCAATCCAGGGTTAGTTTCATTCAAATCATGCAAATTAGAGTCCAAAACAAGAGGAAAAGCGTTAGGGAAAGTAGATACGTTGGAGACGTATCACCACCATACCTACCTATTATGGCATTTCCATAGATATTCCGAGATATATTGCCATGCAACTTCCACCATTCTGTCACATGACTTGTGTGTTCATCATCATATTGCTTTGCATGATCATATAGAGTTGGCATGATATTTGTGGCACAACCACCTGTTGGAAATATGCCCTAGAGGCAATAATAAAGTGGTTATTATTATATTTCCTTAATCATTATAAAGGTTTATTATTCATGCTATAATTGTATTGATCGAAAACTTAAATACATGTGTGAATACATAAGCAAATACCAAGTCCCTTGTAAGCCTCTACTAGACTAGCTCATTGATCAAAAACTGGTTAAGGTTTCCTAACCATAGACATGAGTTGTCATTTGATAACGGGATCACATCATTAGGAGAATGATGTGATGGACAAGGCCCATCTGTTAGCTTAGCATATGATCATTCAGTTTATTGCTACTGCTTTCTTAATGTCACATACATATCCCTTCGACCATGAGATCATGCAACTCTCGGATACCGGAGAAATACCTTGTGTGCTATCAAACGTCACTTCGTAACTAGGTGACCATAAAGGTACTCTACAGGTATCTCTGAAGGTGTTTGTTGAGTTGGCGTGAATCAAGACTGGGATCTGTCACTCCGTATGACGGAGAGGTATCTCTGGGCCCTCTCGGTAGTACATCATCACAAGAAGCTTGCAAACAAAGTGACTAAGGAGTTAGTTACAAGATAATGTATTACGGAATGAGTAAAGATACTTGCCGATAACAAGATTGAACTAAGTATGGAGATACCAACGATCGAATCTTGGGCAAGTAACATACCAACGGACAAAGGGAACTGCGTATGTTGTCATAAAGGTTTGACCGATAAAGATCTTCGTAGAATATGTAGGAACCAATATGGGCATCCAGGTCCCACTATTGGTTATTGACCAGAGAAGCGTCTCGGTCATGTCTACATCATTCTCTAACCCGTAGGGTCCGCACGCTTAACGTTTGCTGATGATATAGTATTATATGAGTTATGTATGTTGGTGACCGAATGTTGTACGGAGTTTCGGATAAGATCGCGTTCATGACAAGGAGCTCCGGAGGTAAATATTGATATATTGGATGATAGTATTTGGTCTCTGGAAGAGTTTCGGAATGCACCGAATAATTATCAGATCACTGGAAGGGGTTCCGAAAGGCCATCGGGAGTTGTTGGTCTTAACGGGCCAAGAAGAGGGGAGCACACCAGCCCACAGGGGGGTGGCGTGCCCACCTCCTGGCCGTTGTCCCTGGTAAGGAAAGAGGAGGGGCTGGCCCCCTCCTGCCTTTCTCCACGCAAGGGAGAAGGAAGGGGAGGCGCCATAAGGCAGCCGACCCCCTTTCGTTTCCCCCCACGCGCCAAGAACGAAGGGGGTGTCTAGGGCAGGCGGCCGCCGACCCCCTTGGGGTGCACCTAGGGCTGCCTGCCCTCCCCCCTCCACCTATATATATGAGAGGAGGGGAGGAGGCGCCACACACCACGAATCCCCAAGCAGTGTGCGGCGCCCCCTCTCCCTCTAGTTCGTCCTCCGCTCTAAACTGTTGTGCTTGGCAAAGCCCTGCAGAAATAGTTTTCACCACCACCGTCACCACGCCGTCGTGCTGCCAGAACTCATTTATTACTTTTCCTCTCTTGCTGGATCGAGAAAGCGAGGACATCATCGAGTTGAACATGCACTGAATGCGGAGGTGCCGTGCGTTTGGTGCTTGATCGATATGGATCGTGAAGTTGTACGACTACATCAACTGCATTGATAAACATTTCCGCTTAGCGATCTAAAAGGGTATGTAGATGTTCTTACCTCTCGTAGCTATGCATCTCCATGAATAGATCTTGCGTGTGCGTAGAATTATTTTGTTTTCCATGCAACGTTCCCCAACACCAGCGTTCATCATTATTATACATGTTACGCTAGATCATTGCACATCCTGGTACACTGCCAGAGGCATTCATATAGAATCATATTGTTTCAGTTATCGAGTTGTAAGTAAATAAAAGTGTGATGATCATCATTATTAGAGCATTGTCCCCGTGAGAAAATGATGATGGATACTATGATTCCCCCACAAGTCGGGATGAGACTCCGAACGAAAAATTAAAAAGAAAAAGGAAAAAATGAGATATAAAGAGAGCAGGGGCAATGTTACTATCTTTTTACCGCACTTGTACTTAAGAGTAGCACCATGTTTTTCATATAGAGAATCTCCTAAGTTATCACTTCCATATACTAGTGGAAATTTTTCATTATATATAGTACTTGGCTTGTATATTCCGATGATGGGCTTCCTCAAATGCCCAAGGTCTTCATAAGCAAGCAAGTTGGATGCACACCCACTTAGTTTTCAGTTTGAGCTTTCATACACTTATAGCTCTTAGTGCATCTATTGCAAGGCAATCCCTACTCCTCACAATGACATGGATTAATGGGCATCTCCATAACCCATTGATTAGCCATGTTGATGCGAGACTTTCTTCCTTTTTGACTTCCCTTATTGATCTCTAACACCACATTCTATTTCACCTATAGTGTTATATCCATGTCTCATGCTCATGTATTGCGTGGGGTTAAAAATGTTGATGCACATTAGAAGTACAATCCAATTGCCTGGTTTGACACCGGGGTGCTCATGATTTATATTTATGCGGTGAAGGCGGAGTCATGCCATGCTAACATGATAAAATGAGTAGGGATAACATTCGTTAAGGATCATATATTTTGAAAAATTAATGATTATGCTTCTTATGTTCATGGATATTATTATGTTGATATTGTTACTTCATCGTTTCTCAATAATTATACCATAAAGAGATTACATGATACACATGTTAGGTAGCATTTCACATCAAAATTCTGTATTTATTATTACCTACTCGAGGATGGGCAGGAATTAAGCTTGGGGATGTTGATACATCTCCAACGTATCTATAATTTTTGATTGTTTCATACAATCATATTATCAATCTTGGATGCTTTATATGCATTTTTATGTTATTTTATATCATTTTTGGGACTAACCTATTAACCCAGTGCCCGGTGCCAGTTCCTGTTTTTTTGCTTGTTTTTGGCTTTGCAGAAAATCAATACCAAACGAAGTCCAAACACGATGAAACTTTATGGTGATTTATTATGGACCAGAAGGGACCCTAGAAGGTCCAGGAGGAGGCCAGAAGACCTACAGGAGAGCCACGAGCTCAAAGGGCACGCCCTAGGGGGGTAGACACGCGCGCCCATGAGCTCGTGGGCCCCATGAGCCCCGGGTTGACCTAATTCCACCTCTATAAATTCATAAATATTTCCAAACCAACAGAGAGCCACCCGAACACTTTTTTCGCCGCCGCAAGCTTCTATTCTTCCACGATCCCATCTAGAGGCCTTTTCCGGTACTCTGTCAGAGAATTGATCATGGAGGGCTTCTACATCATCCTTGCTGCCTTCCGATGATGCATGAGTAGTTCACAACAGACCTACAGGTCCATAGCTAGTAGCTAGATGACTTCTTCTCTCTCTTTGATCTTTAATACAATGTTCTCCTTGATCGTCTTGGAGTTCTATCCAATGTAATCTTCTTTTGTGGTGTGTTTGTTGGGATCCGATGAATTGTGGGTTTATGACCAGATTATTCATTGAAAGTAATTGATTGTTTTCTGAACTTTATTATGCATGATTGTTATAGCTTTGTATTTCTATCTGATCTATCCATTTGGTTTGGCCAACTAGACTGATTTATCTTTAGTGGGAGAGGTGCTTTGTAATGGGTTCAATCTTGCGGTGTCCCCACCCAGTGATGGAAGTGGTAGCGAGGCACGTATTATATTTTTGCTATTAAGGGTAAAGCAAAGGGGTTTAATCATATTGCTTGAGTTTACATTGTCTACATCATGTCATCTTGCTTAAGGCATTACTCTATTTGTCATGAACTTAATACCATAGATGCATGCTGGATACTTGTCGATTGGAGGAGTAATAGTAGTAGATGCAGGCAGGTGTCGGTCTACTTGTCATGGACGTGATGCCCATATACATGATTATTGTCATAAAGACATCATAACTATGTGTTTTCTATCAATTGCCCAATAGTAATTTGTTTACCCACCATATGATATGTGTTCGAGAGAGAAGCCTCTAGTGAAAACTATGCTGTGAAACATAGTAGGAAACAAAAAATACACGCCTACGCACACCTAAGATCAATATGAAGATGCATAACATGTTGTAATCAACGATCATTACTAACTCCGAGTTGCAGCAGAAGAAGACGAGTGGGTGCAGATCGTACTTGAAGTCTCTCCTACCATAGACGAACAATCCCGCGAACCTCCCACGAACGATCCCTTGAATAGAAGACCAAACTCACGGCTTCTCCATAGATTGCAAGCATATGGTCTTCACGATCCTGCAATGCTTCGCTGTCTAGAGCTAATCGTCGCTGGAGAATTCGAGGGAAAAGAAGAGAATCGCACAGGGCTTCTCTATTATGAGGATTTAGAGAGAACTAGAACTAGATCTAGTCTAGATCATACTAGACGAGAACTAGGTCAAGAGAGAACTATAGGAGCCTCCAAAACTTGTGTTCTAGGGGCTAGCCCTGCCCTTCTATTTATATGTTGGGCCTTAGGGTTGTAACTTGGGGAGGGGGTCTCCCGAAAGTCAGTTTGGAATGTAAAGATGAGTCCTTCTTGGACTCCAGGGCTAAACGCCATGGTTCCCGGCGTACGTAGACGCCACGGGCTCCAGCGTCTGGCCCAGGGTAGACGCCATGAACCCTGGCGTCTAGCCACTGCCTTCCATACAACTCCTTTGTGCACCGACCTAAAGCCTCGTGGGCCTTACCCTTTGGCCCAGCCAAGGTGTATTCTTACCATGGACCCTCTGGATTTATCCGAAAGGTTCCTTAACCTTTTGGACATTTCCAGAAGTTCCTAGGACCTTACCAGAACCTCCGAAAACATTTCTGGAAATATCCGAAACTCTTTCGAAACTCTCTCGAAACTATTTCTTATATTCCCGGAACTTTTGTGACAATATTTTCTCATAACTCTCACTCCACTAACACTCAGAAGATTGTGATTACATTAAGCTTGTGACCTTGTAGGTTCGGTAACTCATAGACATGAACAAAACACCTTCGTTCAATGCCCGACAGCGGAACCGTGGATGTCCATATCGATCCATGTGAGCACATGAATGGTATTTGAGTGAACCTTTGGCAATCATGTGATGTTCCCTTTGCTTTCAAATACTTTACAAAACCCGAGGTGCATCGGTACCCTCCTGAGTCTTCACATGCTCATTATACCATTATCCTCGTTATCGGTTTTGTTCCTTTTTCTCATTGTTGTGTTCCGGCATCCCCGTGACGTAGTCACCTGTGTCTCGCCAGACAATGATGGATGTCCTCACACCAAGAGTGCCCTAAGAATATCTCTACGTCGTCGGAGGAGCAAATCCCACTCTCGAGCTATCTAGTTCCTTGTCAAACTTTCTGATGAACCTGTAAGTTGTCGTTATGACACCGTGTTATATATGACATTTGAGCAACCCCAAAGCTCACTGTACACGGTAAGAAATGACTATGATACTCTCATGGTCTAAGGAGAAAAATCACATGTTAACACTCTGTGTTATTACAATTGATTATAGACGATATTAACTCAGTTCATACAGACAAGATTGAGTTGATTCAATATGATCGTTCTTCCAACGTCATAATCTCAATATTGTTTTAGGACTATCATTACACTTAACAATATCCTAAGATCCGGAAAACGTGATCACCAACAACAATTGAGCTAGTCCAGGAGGCAAGACTAGGAACCTTTTCTTTTACCGTTTATCATTTCATATGTGCATATGAGTTTTCCACTGAATCGCATATTCCAGGATCATAGTAGTTATAGCATGAAATATAAATGCTTAGTTATGAATATGGAAACATAATAATACAATATTAGTGCCTCGAGGGCATATTTCCAACAAACTATGCCCCCCAGGTCTACTTTAATCATATTATAAAAGCCAAAAATATCTTGCTGCAATTTATTTACTTTTATTTCGTTTTGCAGTTTACCTATCTATCTATACAAGATTTGATCCTTGCAAGTAACGAGTTTAAGGGGATTGACGACCCTCTTGCTCGTGTTGGGTGCAAGTATTTGCTTTTGTGTGTGCATGTGTTGTTCACTAGGGTTTGGTTGGTGCTCCTATTGGTTCGATAAACCTTGGTTCTCATTGAGGGAAATACTTATCTCTAATGTACAACTTCACCCTTCCTCTTCGGGGGAAATCCCAACATAGCTCACAAGTAGCACTAACTATGGTCGAGAGCCACGACATTGGGGTATTGAGGCGACCTCTACATGCAAGATACATGCCTTGAAAGAATGTCTTTAGGAACACCAATTGATGCAACAGGTGACGCGACATCATCTTCATCATGCCCGAGTGGTGATGAAATATCAAGCTGACAAGCAACGCACTGAAAGGACATTTGCAATTGGCGATGTTGTCTTTGGAAAGTTGCATCCCTATGTGCACACTTCAGTTCACAAATGTGCCAACCACAAGCTAGCTTTCAAGTGCTTGGACCGTTTAAGATTATTCAGGAAGTCAATAGTCATATACAAGCTAGCGCTACCTGAGAACTCCAAAGTTCATCCAGTATTCCATGCATCCCTTCTGCACAAGGCACTCCTCCCAGGTATGACGACATCATTTGAACCCCCAATACCTACTTACCTTCATGTTGAAATTCTCAACCGTTGCTGGTGCTAAACATCGCAAAGGCATCACGAGCAAATCCTAGTGCGATGTCTGACCCTGCCTTCCCCCATACCACTTGGGAAGACATCGTCGCCATCTTGGAGCTTTTTGCAACTTCAAATGCCGTGTAGGAAAACACTCTCAAAGGAGGAGTGTTATGGCTCGGGCAGAAATGTTGCCATGGTAACTTCCATCTGAAAGCTCAAGCAAAACCGCTGTTGTGGTAGCCAAATACAATGTCATGGAAAGACTTCCTGTCACGGGAACCAATCAAGGGGAAGGTCCATCATCGCCAACATAGCTAGGACCATCCACCACAATGTGGAGTATGTAGGACCAAAATAGGTCAATGACAAGATCCCATCCATCTTAATGCCAAGGCTACTTAACGCAAAGGGGCATAACAGTAGAAAGCATTCGCATAGGATCAGGCATGACAAAGGCATCGACAACTCTCTTCTTCCTTTGTTTTCCTTTATTCTCTCACATAAACAAGTGTAGTTGAGACAATATCCCTGTAAACGTGGTGCTTGTGAGTGAAATATAGACCGGGACTCTAACGTGGGAGCCCATGGCGCAGAGCGCAGGCACGCGGAGAGCGTCGAGAACATGATCTACATCCACGATGACAACAACATGGAGAGGAGAAGAGTGTTTGAGCGACGTAGGCACGACGACGACCACAGGTGGATCATGCGTACGTAGGGGGCCACACCACATGTGATCTTCTCATGCTTCATTCCAGGCCATCATCAAAGCGGAGACGGGCATTGTGGCCTTGCTGAGCAGGAGAGACGTGCCCGCCTCCGCACGTAGAAGGGTGGAGGTTTGCTGATCCGCAGCGATGTCATGTCGCGGGGCGGAGAGGGGATGACGGCATCCCGAGGCTTGTCATTCTTAGCAACGATGAGGCATGAGAGGCCGACATCGAGGCCCTTCGCGTACCAGCCCAAGAGGGTGAAGAGACGCAAGGGACAACGCAGTCAGCAGACAACTGATTTTTACATACTCCCTCCATCCATGAATCAGTGTTCATATAGAAATTTTAAGACATATTATGAAGTAGAATAAAAATGCATTGGGAAGGTGCGAGCCAACATCTCTCTCCTCTTTAATTATCCCACCTCTAATGAGCTAAGTGCATGTAGAAAATGAGATCATGTGTTGAATGTCATTAATTTTGATTACCGTGTGATGAGAGAGAACATTTTGTTTCTACTTTAAAGTGCATTGGTGAGATAGAAGTACACTTTTTTGCACGGTAATATGTGTCTCATTAATAAAATAAAAATTCAGTTACAAGCCCACATAAACGTTGATATTACAGGACTGAAAAGATAGGATAATCCTACACACAAAATCAGCGTCTATCCCTCTCCACCGAGGGAAAGGAGACATGTCACCTCTTCACCCGAGCTCAACGCGGCTCCATCGCTGATCTGCAGCTTTACGGACCTTCAAAGTAGTTTGCCTGAAGCAAAATCATTGTCATTGAAAGAATCAGATCGGGGCAACGTGTCCCCGGACACGCCATCAAACTCCAGAACTGACACCCCCGCACGACTACGATGTCGGAGGAGGAACTGTCAGCCTTCAACCACCAACCCAACACATGATGCACCTTCTTCCAACTATCACCTGCGTAGACAACCATCTGCGCGTACTCCCAAACAACAAAACCTCCCTGCTCCACCGTGACGTCGGAGACAATGCCACAGCAACGTGGATAGAGCAGAAGGAGAGACACACCTGAAGGGGTCACCGCCGCCGCCTCGCCGACACCATCCATGAACCCTATCACCGCCGATATGAAGGATTTGTGGATAAATTTTGAATGCCAAATATACACTTAATTATTCGTGGACGAAGAGAGTATACTAGCAAAATACGATGTGTTGCACCGGGGACAACTTTGTTCTAGTGGTTCAAGGTAGGAAGATCTTGATTAGATTGAGACTGAGATATGGTGTGAACCCATAATTCATATGCAAAGGTAAGGAAATATATGATGTGATTGAGATTGTGTATGTACAACCACGCGAGTTTGTTTTGTTATTTGCTTGCAAGGGATTTCTTGCTATTAACGATTTATTTACCCAAATGATAGTGCCTACACGTGTGGCACTTATCAACATGCCCACACACATTTGATGCTGTTCGATCCATTTGCACAAATTTTAAAGTAATTGCCATCTGAGTGAAGAGCCACGTAAACACTCAGCGTCGTGTGGGCGTTATCATTTAGTGCCACACGTGTGGGTGCTCCTCGCTCGAACGGACACAAGAACGCTCGCCCGAACATGTGGGCGAAATTGCTCTTCGCCCACATGACGCTTACATGGTGATAGATGGCAATTACATGTGTATATGTGGCAACTAGTTAATCACACACGGCAACTATGGTTGATCATATATGTCAACTATGGTTTAACCACACACACAACTACTAGAGGTGTGCATATATGGCAACTAGTTAATCACACATGATAACTATGTTTGATAATACATGACAACTATGGTTTAACCACACATGACAACACCAATTATTACACATGCCAACTATATCTAATGATACATGGAAGACATAGCAACTACAGTTAATTACACATGACAACTAAAGTTGATTATGCGCTCACGGGGTGAGGATGGGCAAGTTGCCACACGGGGTCATGTGGGTCGTCGTAACTGCGCCCAAATGTGTGGGCAATATTAATGTTCGCCCACATAAAGACGTGTGGGCTGTCTCCTGAGTATGACGACACAACTCATATGGTCGGGTATCCATTGTGCCACATGTGTGGCAGTTATTGGCGTCCTTTATTTAATTTATGTTGATCGCTTTGCAAGAAATTTCTTTCCCTGAAAATGAGGAGATAGGGGTTGGTTTGGAAAAATAATAATGAGGGTTATCACATGGTTTGAAAAAAGGACAACGCTAACGCCCACACGTGTGGTGGGAGCGAAACTCGCCCATATGTCCTATAACACACATACTACGACACGTCACCGCTTGTATGCATGTGGAAATCTTTTTAGATTTTCAGTTTTTAAAATGTTTTATCTCTTAAATAAAAAATCCAATTAAAAATCCATTTTTATCATTAAATCACTCGTGACGAGATCTTCGAAACTAGATCTCATATCAATATATTTCGACAAATTTTTTTGGGTTAAAAATTGCCATGTCTATTGCACATGAATTGCCATGGTGCTTACACTGAAGTTGCCATGATATGTTTCAGCTATTTTCTTCTACATTTAAAAGTAAATTTTGACATATTATAAAATGGGGAATTAAGAAACTAGACTTGTCATAAACCATAAACTAAAATTGCCATGATACATGCACTTAAATTGCTATGGTTCATACAAAAATAATTTTTATGGTCAAAGTACTAGAATTGGCATCATCAAAATACTAAAATTGCCATGCTCTCTAAACTAAAATTGCCACATAACAATTTTAGTTTAAGCACTATGACAACTACAGTGTAAACATCATGGCAACTTTTGGGGGAAAAAATCATCGAAACATATCAACATAAAGTCTAGTTTTGAAGATCTCGTCGAGACAGATTTAATGATGAAAACGGATTCTTAATTGGATTTTTTAATTCGGAGATAAAAAAATTTAAACCGAAAACCAAAAAGAATTCTGCTGATGTCATCTGTTTTGATGTGATAAAATGAATGATAATGAAAGTGTGTGGGCGATGTGTAAAATGCCACATATGTGGGCGTTAATTTTTTCGTCGAAAAAAAATTGATAGTAAGGTAGGGGGGCATGTATCGATGAGAGCGGTGAAAGCGGAACCCACAAACTCCCCTTTAATAGTATAGAGATTTAACAATTGAATTGCATTACTTAGATATTCCTCTCTGTATTACTATCATGTACTGAATGAATTATAAAAAGAATATAGATCATATAGAAGCATATCGTGTCCTTTACATTCCACAAATGGCGTACTCTGATGTACACCCAACATCATATTAACTGAGACAATATTGTAAACATTAGCTTGCAGCAGATCCTGAACTAGAAATGGAGTACTTTGGAAGGTTGAACTGTAATCTTCGCTCTACAAAGTCCGGTGGCCGCTGGTATACAATGGAAGCAGCATGGATGAGGATGCGGGCAGTCAATCCCCAGATTACGTACTTCCGGTTTTCTTTCTCATAGTCGAAGTACTGAATTGTGAAGACTTGCCCCATCCGTTCTCTCTCCTCGGATCTCCTGTTCTCATCCTGCATCAGGGGACAAATGACATCCAATACATTACAATATCCATCTTAGCAAAAAAAGACCGATTCCTTTCCATTGTTGGCAGGAATGGTCATTTGGTCTGGCTGCGCCTAACAAAGTTCTCAATTCTTGCTAAATAGCTAAGTATACATATCGCTGTACCTTAAGTTGTATGGTAATTCATGCAGTAACCTTTTTTTTGTTTCTTTGTATGCCGCAAACTGATCATTTGAAGTATAAACTGAAACTATCATAAGCATCCAACCAAGGCTGCAACAGTTACTACCCATAAAATTATAAATGAAAAAAGAATGAATAAAGTGTGTACCTTAATTAGCATGTGAGAACACAAAGACACTAACCTTGAGGAACATCTCCAGGGGTACATCGAAAATGTCATCAACCTCGTGGATGTTGGGAACAGGTTTAAATCCTTCTATATCTGAGAGTATGCCAACAATAGGAACAACTACCAGAAGATGCTGCGACAGACATTGAGAATGTTAACCTTAATGAATCTTGAGGCTGTAGATATAACTTTAACACTGAATGAACTATGGAAGTTTACTAATTCAAACTTTAAAAGTGACATCTTGTTAAAACTCAAAACAGTGAGGAGCACAAAATTTTGTTCTGGACTTGGATTGTAAATGTTATGAACAAAATAAAGTGCTACTGATCAGACAATTGCAAATTGTGCAACTCAATTACATGGTTTACATATAAAAAATCATTGGGCTCTCGCTCTAGCAGTGGCAGCAAAAATGCAATTCAGTTTAAGAGTTTAGCTTTGTTGTTGTTATGGAAACAATTTTCGACTAGGGGTATCCTTAGTAGTGTGGCTAGTGAAATGTAAGTAGGGTTCTGTACGACGGCCTTATAGCGACGGTCATCGTACACCAACAAAGTGACACATCGTAGTTTTTTAAATAGGCTGTGAGGAACGTCTAGAACGTGTTATGTGAGGAACATTTAGAACGTCGCCGCTTCCGACAACTCTCGACGATCCGAGCCTTACAAGGTCCCTCGGACTCCAAAACCCGACCACCTAGTGAACGAAAGTACATGCCTATGGGCGGCTATTTTATATCCTAGTGGTCCTTGACAAATGACCAAGGCCCTTGAGGGTGGTAGGTTGGAGGGATACATGGGTAAATGATGGTCCATGGGTGTATGAAGACTAGTCAAAGACGGAGGTTTTTTTAGGCTGTCACAGGCGGAGGTGTCCATGGCTCATAGTGAGCCATGCATTCTCATCCATTCATGAATGGGCCTTGGCTAGCTGCACCTCATCTTAAACTGGGCTTCTTTGCTTCTCTGTCTTCATCTTTGACTTGGTCTTCTATTTATCCCTCTTCCTTTGACTTGTTGACCATGAGGACTTGCTTGGACTTTTGTTGACCATGGTGGCTTGCTTGGACTTATGTTGACCGTTTATGTAGATGCCATTTAGGACTAAGTGGAACCCCTGGTATAATATAGCTATTTCTTCAACAAGCTTCCACTAAATATCAAAATAATATGATCCCAACAGTTAGTGGAATCTTTTCTATAACTAGCTAAATGATTGTGCATTGTTGCAGGATTTACTTTTTTGTTATATACAATCAGTTGTTTAAACACTTGTGCAAAATGAAAAACTATTATCTTGAAAATTACATCAACCGAAACAGCCATATGTCCTCCATAGAATGGATGACAATAGTGGTAATCCCTAGTAACTTTAAAGGTGAACAAACCGCCACCGCTCAGAACTTTATAAGAGTAAAGATAAAGATTTCAAATGAGTTTTCTGTGATGATATGACAAGTACCAAAGTAATCTTCTGATACATTTGACAAGTCTGATTTAAATGCTTAATTTATTACATGATGTTGAACCGGTATGGGCCCAGCGCGGAGGTTGCTCAGCGCGGAGGTTGCTGCTGAGAAGTGCTGTGGTGATTTGCTGCTGCTGTTTGAGAAAGAGAAGTAGTTCTGCTGCTGCTGCTGCTTGCTGTTGGTGGTGAGAAGGAGGTTGTCTCTGCTGCTGCTACCGGGGGTGGCTGCAACCCGATGGGTGAACCAAAAGTCATTGCTCAGGCTTTTGAGAAGCTCGCTAAGATCCTTCTGGAGTCGAACTCTGGGGCCATCGTTCCTCAACAGGAAGTGGCTCAGAAGCACGAACTGTCGCCCATGGACATGAAGCTAGAAGGGGCCACCAACTATCTAAGCTGTCCGGAGGGCATTGCTGGCTGTGGAGCAGAAGGAGCTTGATGGGCACTTGTTGGGTGCTGTTGATGAACCAGGAGACAAGACTACCGCGGAAGGAAAGAGGTGGAAAGTCATAAACTCTGTGCTCATTGACTGGTTGTTGAACTCGGTGGTGCCCTCCATTGGACACTCTGTGGAGGGGCTATCCACATTCACTGCGATATGGAAGACTGGTAGAACCAGGGTCCTACCGGACCTGCTCCGGAGGTTGTAGGGAAAGGATGGAGCGGGACGGGGCGATGATCGGGCGCGCCGGCGGCTGGGCGCCGTCGCGTCGAAGGGAGATGGCGGCGGCGGCTAGGGTTCCGGCTCCTCTGGGAGCCGGGCAATAGAGATAATAATCTTCTTATTGCTTAATTCCAAAAAAGAGTCTTACAGCCTATATTTATAACCTAGATAACTTGCATAAGAATTAACCTAAGACAACTTGCATAAGAATTAATCTAAGATAACTTGTGGGCTAAGATTGCCCGATGGGCCTAGCTAAACCGGCCATAACACTTCTCCCCGCCTGCACAAACAGCTCGTCCTCAAGCTGTAAGGTGAGGAAGTGCTTGCGGAACTCCTCGAGGTGATCAACCAACGCCAAACAACTTCCCGACAGCTGGGGCGGCCAGGTCGGCGGCGACGGTGTCCTCCGGAATGTAGTCTGCAACCTCCAGGTAGAAGAGTCGCGGGCAGGCATGGCCGGGCGTGTAGGGCTCGTCGTAGTTGAAGCACAACCCTTGGCGGCGACGCTCGAGTAGCTCGGCTGATGTGAGCCGGCGGAACGGCCGCGCTGCGGTCGCGACGAGGGGTGCCGCAAAGCCTGCGCAGGCCGACCCTGCGCGGAATCCGGCCCGGGTAGCGACCCAGTGGTCCGGGACGGTGATTCATGCTGGATGGCCACCGCGCGGCGCGCTCGAACGCGCGGGCGTAGTACATGGCCGACTGGAGATCCTGGGGTCCCCGAAGCTCCACGTCCACGCGGATGTGATCCGGAAGTCCACCGACAAAGAGGTCGGCCCGCTGCTGCGCCGTCATGCCCGACGCATGGCATGCCAGGGCCTGGAAACGGTCGGCGAAGTCCTGCACCGTGGAGGTGAAGGGAAGGCGGCCGAGCTCTGCCAGGCGGCTCCCACGAACCGGAGGCCCAAAGCGAAGGAGGCAGAGCTCGCGGAAGCGCTCCCAAGGGGGCATGCTGCCCTCGTCCTGCTCGAGGGCGTAGTACCAGGTCGGGCTGCACCGCGGAGGTGGTAGGATGCCAGCCAAGTGCGCTCCGACGCGAGCGTGCGCTGGCCACAGAAAAATTGCTCACACTGGTTAAGCCAGTTAAGCGGGTCCTCCGTGCCGTCATAAGTGGCGAAATCGATCTTGGCGAACCATGGCGGCGTCTGGGCCGGCGCGCCATGGCCGACCCGCTCGGCGGTGCGGAGCAGTGATGTTGACGACGCCCGGTCAACGGTGGGGAGGCCGTCGTAGGCCCTCGCGGAGCCGGACGAGGCCCCAGACTGCAGCGTGGGTACCGGTGGGTCCCCGGCCTCTGTAAACTGGCGGTGGCGACGTCCCGGTTAGCCAGGCCGGGATCGGGGACGGTGATGGCGGAAATCGGATCTGCTGGATCGGAAGTCCTCCCGGTGTGGACTGGCCCAGTCCGGAGCTGGGCGGCGGCGGTGGGAGCTGAACCGGCGCGGGCCACTGCGCGCTGGGGCGGGCGCAGGAGGCGCGGGTGGCGCCGCGAGAACCGGTTCGGGCCACTGCGGCCAGGACGCGCTGGGGCGGCGACGACTGGAGGCACGGATGGGCCCCGGCGATCGCCGCGGGTACCGAGTACCAGGGCAGGTGCAGCAGCAGGCGGGGCCCGCCGGTGTAGCCCGCCTGGAACGGCAGCAGGGGCGTCCCGCTCGGGCCCGACACGTTCTGGATCGGCCAGTGCGTCACCGGGTGGCTGTAGGCGGGGGGCACAGCCGGCGGGGTGGTGTGCGGGCGCTCAAGTACAGGGAGATGCCCTGGACGGCCGTCACGAGGTCCCGCAGGGTGCTGGTCATCTCCTCCGGCGTGAAGACGGAGGTTGTCGGCGGCGCGGAGTGATGGGCCGGCGGCGTTGGGGACCCGCAGTGGTCATCGGGGCGGTGGTGATGATGGGCAGCGGCGGCGTGGGTGTTGATGACGACATGATCGAACCTGAGTCTCTGGATACCAAATTGGTAGAACCAGGGTCCTACCGGACCTGCTCGAGGTTGTAGGGAAAGGATGGAGCGGGACGGCGATGATCGGGCGCGCCGGCGGCTGGGCGCCGTCGCGTCGGAGGGAGATGGCGGCGGCGGCTAGGGTTCCGGCTCCTCTGGGAGCCGGGCAATAGGGATAATAATATTCTTATTGCTTAATTCCAAAAAGAGTCTTACAGCCTATATTTATAACCTAGATAACTTGCATAAGAATTAACCTAAGATAACTTGCATAAGAATTAATAAGATAACTTGTGGGCTAAGATTGCCCGGTGGGCCTAGCTAAACCGGCCATAACAAAGACTTTTTGTCCAGCCAGTACTCAGGCAAGGGCAATGTCATGCTAATTGCTCAGATTGAGGGGAAGATCAGTCGGCTGCGCCAAGGTGACGACATGTCAGTGATGGCATATGTGGCAGAGCTGCAAGCTTTGTGGGCCGAGCAGGATAACTGTGATCCTCCGGAACTCTATGATGCGGCTCACATCGAGTCAGAGCGCAAGTGGATTGCGCACAGCCGTGTGCTGTGTTAGATGTGTATAGCGCTTTTTGGTTTATCCCCATTGTATAAGGGTCTCTTGCACTTTACCATATACATGTATATGTATTGGCCTTTGGCCCTCCTGTGAATGCAGTTGCTGTTTATCCAACATGGTATCAGATGTTAGGTTCCTCCCTCTCCCGCACGCTGCAACTCCGTGCTAGCTCTCCTCCCCCGATTCGCTCCGTCCCCTTGCCGTCCGGCTGACGTCTCTCTACCCGATTCAGGCCGCCCCCGACCCGAGCTCCGCCCATCGCCGCGTTCCGTCAGGGACCTGCTCGTCCTGTGCCGGCCTCCCCGTCAGGCTCAGCCTCCCCTCGTCACGGATCAGACCGGGACCTGCTTGTCCCGTGCACGGCAGCCTCCTCGGCTCAGCCGCTCCCATGCACGGCGGCCTCCTTGCCGCTCGTCCACCTCTCGCCGCGGATCCGCCCTGGCGCTCCCGGCCACTTCTGCCCCTCGTTGCGGATCCGTCGGGATCCGCCCCGGCCGCGGCTGCTGCTGCTTTGTCCGGTCGGGATCCGCCCCGGTGCGGCTGCTACTGCAGTTCGTTGACTCCTCGAGCGCTGCTGCTCTGTTCGGCGCCGAAGCCTCCTCGAGCCGCTCGTGAGCAGCCTCTCGATCCGAATACTGTTCGGGCCCCTCGCTCCGGATACAGTTCGGGTGTTCCTGCGTCTCCAAAAAAAGCGACGAGCAGAGTGCTCCCTCATGTCCTCTTCGGGCTATGTCGTTGTTCCTCGGGTGCTCGGTGATCTTCGATGGCACCAACTATGCCGAGTTTGTGGGTTTCATGCATATTCACATGCGCGGTCTTCTGCTGTGGGGAGTTCTCTCTGGCGAGGTACCCTGTCCGCCCTGCCCTGTTGCTCCAGTGGCTCCTGTTCCGCCAGTACCACCGGTGCTTGCTGCTGAGGCTTCTCAGGCTGATCGGGATGCAGCCAAGACTCTTGATGATGCTGCAGTTGCTGCCTACAATCAGCAGGTATCTGCATATTCCGATGCTCTTTCTGTCTACCGGGATGATCTGTCTGCTTACACTCAGTGGTGCAATGATGATGCTCGTGCTGCTGCTGTTCTCACTGCGAGTGTCCTCCCTCAGTTTGCTTCGGAGTTCATGGGCCTCAACACTGTTGCAGCTGATGTGGTCTTATCTTTGTCAGCGCTATCAGCCCTCTGGTGATGCTCTATACCTCTCTGTAGTGCGTCAGGAGCATGCTCTTCAGCAGGGTGACTCGTCTATTGATGAGTTCTACTCACAGTACTCTGCCATCTGGCGTCAGCTTGACTCACTGCGGATAGTTGTTTGTGGCATTTGCCGTTGTTGCCAGACTACGAGGTCTGACTTGGAGTTTCAGAGGGTTCATGAGTTCTTATCTCGCCTCCGGTCTGAGTTTGAGCCTCGCCGTGCTCACTTGCTCGCTCGTGGTCGTGTTCCTATTTCGGAGGTGCTTGCAGAGCTTCGTGCTAAGGAGACACGTCTCCGGTCTGCTGGTCTGCTTGTGGTTCCTACTGTTCTTGCTACCGAGCTCCTGTGTCTTCTGCTCCACCGCTCCTGCCCACACCTCCAGGGGGGCGGGTTACCCTCCTTCAGGAGAGGGTCGGTCGCGCTTGCACACCTTCTGTGGCTACTGCAACCGGCCAGGTCACCCAGAGTCAGATTGTCACAAGAAGCGAAGAGACCTGAAGCGTTCTTCTTCCAGTGGGACTCGTGCGCCTTCCTCGACTTCGTCACTCACTGACCAGGATATTATGCGTCTCAAGCACATGTTAGCTTCATCTGGTTCTTCGACGGGTTTGTTGCCGCTGTGACAGCCACCATCACTCCGCCCCCGCCGGAGCCTACTCAGTCAGGTACATCCTCGTGGGTTCTGGATTCTGGAGCTTCTCTTCATGTCTTCTGATTCTTCTGCTTTATCTTCTCTTCGACCTCTTGATTTTCCTCTTAATGTTCTCACTGCCGATAGCACACCTCTTCCTGTTACTAGTCGTGGCATCCTTTCCACTCCGTCCTTTTCGGTTCCTAGTGTGTCTCATGTCCCACGTCTTACCATGAATCTTTTTTCCGCTGCCCAACTTACTGACTCTGGCTGTCGTGTCATTCTTGATGCCGACTCTTGTTCTGTTCAGGATCATCGCACTCAGGCTCTGGTTGGCGCTAGCCCTCGGCGCCGTGAGTCTGAGGGCCTTCGGGAGGTTGACTGGCTTCGTGTTCCTTCCGCCGCTGCCTCATATGCCAGCTCACATGCTCTTATGCCTCCTCTTCTGCGTCCTTCCAACAGTGGCATCATCGACTTGGTCACATTTGTGGCTCTCGCTTGTCCTCATTAGTCCATCAAGGCGTCTTAGGGTCTATCTCTGGTGATGTTTCGTTGCATTGTGATGGTTCTAGGCTTGGCAAACAGACTCAGTTACCTTATCCTACCAATGAGTCTGTATCTCAGTGTCCTTTTGACTTAGTACATTCTGATGTATGGGGTCCTGCTCCTTTTGACTCGAAAGGGGGTCATCGCTACTACGTTCTGTTTATTGATGATTTCTCTCGCTACACTTGGCTTTATTGTATGAAATCTCACAGCGAAGTTCTCCCCATATACAAGCGTTTTGCTGCCATGGTTCGCACTCAATTTTCCACGCCTGTTCGTATCTTCCGTGCTGACTCAGCTGGAGAGTATATCTCTCATCTGTTGCGTGGTTTTCTTGCGGAGCAGGGTACTCTTGCCCAGTTCTCTTGCCCTGGTGCCCATGCTCAGAATGGTGTTGCTGAACGCAAACATCGCCATTTGCTTGAGACGGCTCGGGCGATGATGATCGCCGCCTCTCTTCCACCACATTTCTGGGCTGAGGCCGTTTCCGCATCCACCCACCTCATAACATTCAGCCATCGGCTGCCTTGAAGGGTGGTATTCCTCTGGAGCGTCTCTCTGGTCGCTCTCCGGACTATTCTGCTCTTCGTATGTTTGAATGCGTGTGCTGTGTTCTTCTTGCTCCGAAAGAACGAACCAAGTTGACTGCTCAGTCTGTTGAGTGTGTTTTCCTTGGCTACAGTGATGAGCACAAGGGCTATCGCTGTTGGGACCCTGTTGGTCGCCGACTGCGCATTTCACGTGACGTGACTTTTGATGAGTCTCATTCTTACTATCCGCGTCCCTCCTCCTCGACCTTTTCCGTGGCAGATATTTCTTTCCTTCTCCTTCCCGACACATCTCCCTCTGTGCCTTCTGTCCTTCCTTCTCCTCCGATGAGTCTCCCTACACCACCGGTATCACCATCCCCTCCCTCCTCCTCTTCTCCCTTGTCTTCTCCCTCCCCACCCTCCTTCCCAGTCTTTCGCCCTCACTCTCCTTTCCTCTCCACTACACTCGCCGTCCTCGTGCTATGGCTGATCCTACTGATGTGCCCTCTACTTCCGGTGCACCTCCTCTCACGCCTTCACCGGTCCATAACCTTCGCGTTAGGCCTTGTCCCCCACCTGATCGCTATTCTTCTGACCACTATGATCTCTCTGCCATTTCTAAGCCCACCACCTTTCGGGCTGCCATGACTCAGCCTGAATGGCAGCTTGCGATGGCCGAGGAGCTTGCGGCACTTGAGCAAAATGGCACGTGGGATCTGGTTTCTCCTCCTTCTGGTGTTCGTCCCATCACGTGCAAGTGGGTCTATAAGATTAAGACTCGCTCTGATGGTTCTCTTGAGCGTTACAAAGCTCGTCTTGTGGCTCGTGGCTTTCAGACATGGGCGTGATTATGATGAGACTTTTGCTCCTGTGGCCCACATGACCACTGTCCGCACTCTCCTTGCCGTGGCTTCTGTTCGTCATTGGCCTGTGTCTCAGCTCGACGTTCAGAACGCCTTTCTCAATGGCGAGTTGCGTGAGGAGGTCTATATGCAACCACCACCGGGGTACTATGCTCCTGACGGTATGGTTTGTCGACTTCGCCGCTCCCTCTATGGTCTGAAACAGGCCCCTCGTGCCTGGTTTGAGCGATTTGCCTCTGTGGTGACTGCCACTGGTTTCTTGCCCAGTGATCATGATCCCCAATTGTTTGTTCACACCTCTCCTCGCGGTCGGACTCTTCTGCTTCTCTATGTTGATGACATGATCATGACTGGTGACGACTCTGACTATATTGCCTTTGTTAAGGCCCGTCTTCGCGACCAGTTCCTCATGACTGATCTTGGTTCACTTCGATATTTTCTTGGGATTGAGATCTCCTCGACCTTTGATGGCTTCTACATCTCCCAGGAGAAATATATTCAGGATCTTGCTCATGCTACTCTTGGTGATGAGCGCACTATTGTAACTCCTATGGAGCTCAACATTCAGCTCCGCGCCTCTAATGGTGACCCTCTCCCTAATCCCACTCGCTATCGTCACCTTGTTGGCAGTCTTGTCTATCTTGCTGTTACGCGTCCTGACATCTCCTATCCTGTCCACATCCTGAGTCAGTTCGTTTCAGCCCCCACCTCTGTCCACTATAGTCATCTCCTCCGTGTTCTACGATATCTTCGTAATCTCTCAGCGCCTTTTCTTTCCCCGATCCAGCTATCTTGAGCTCCAGGCCTACTCTGATGCTACCTGGGCTAGTGATCCCTCTGATCAATGCTCGCTGTCTGCTTATTGTGTCTTTCTTGGTGGCTCTCTTATTGCCTGGAAGACAAAGAAACAGACTACAGTTTCTCGCTCAAGTACAGAGGCTGAGTTGCGAGCCATGGCTATGCTGACGGCTGAGGTGATCTGGTTACGGTGGTTACTTGAGGATTTTGGTGTGTCTGTTACTACCTCGACTCCCTTATTGTCAGACAGTACTGGTGCTATCAGTATTGCGCGTGACCCGGTGAAGCATGAGCTCACCAAGCACATCGGTGTGGATGCCCACTTTGTGCGTGCTGCTGTGCAGGATCAGACCCTCGCTCTTCACTATGTGCCCTCTAAGTTACAGTTGGCGGACTTCTTCACGAAGGCACAGACTCGAGCGCAGCATAGTTTTCTTCTCTCCAAACTCAGTGTTGTTGATCCACCATGAGTTTGAGCGGGGGTGTTAGATGTGTATAGCCCTTTTCGGTTTATCCCCATTGTATAAGGGGTCTCTTGCACTTTACCATACACATGTATATGTATTGGCCTTTGGCCCTTCTGTGAATGCAGTTGCTGTTTATCCAACATGCTGAAACTGTTGGGGCTCAGAGGTTGCTTTCATGGCAGGAGGGCATCCCTGTTGCACCAACCTCTCCTGCCTATTATTGAGGAGACTATTGCAGCAATGTCTCAAGAGGAGGTGCGGCTATCTCTTGAGCATGTAGAAGTGAGGGTTGTGCCGGCTTCAACATTTGCAGTCGCATGGAGTGGACAGATCCCAACAAATGTCATATCTATGGGGAGGTAGGTCACTGGAAGTGGGCCTGTCCAACTCGTGGCAGAGGCAAGGGATACAACAGACGGGGAGCTAGCAAAGGCAGGAGTCCTAGAGGCAGAGGTGGTTACTCAGACCTCAGGGGGTTAGGCTTCTAGGGGCAGAGGTGGATACTCGGGACACTCAAGGGTCAGAGGGCTCACATGGTGGCAGTTGCAGGAGGCACTGGGACGTCAAAAGGCAAATATTTAGATGATGCAGACTATGGAGACTTTGCTCACTTGGCCTCCACTGATGAAGGTAATCCGGAAAAGGCATCTCTTGCTACTAATGAGAGTGCTCCAGAGTGGGTTCTTGACTCTGGAGTATCTAAGCATGTTGCTAGTAAATCCTGTGTGTTGAGTCTTACAATAAGCATCCTCCTTCTCACACGGGCACTATACAAACTGTTGATGGCACAAAACAGACTGCCATAGGGGTTGATACATTAAAGTGCACTCCGGCCATCTCCCTATCCTCAGTTTTACATGTGCCAGCTTTTCCTGTCAATTTGGTCGCTTTTAGTGCTCTCATTGATCAAATAGACTGTTGTGTGGTCCTTGACAATTCGGTTGCGATTCAGGAGCGACAGACGAGGCAAACAGTTGGGACTGGCACCAGGCATAGGGGGCTCTGGTACATGGACCAGGAGGTGCAGCTGGACGTGGTGTGTGCTGTGACCATGGAGGACAAGGAGAAGAAGGCGATGATCCATCACTTTAGAATGGGACATGTATCTTCTGATAAGATGGGTAGAATCTTTCCAGATGTTATGTGGAAGATAGGCAAAGGCAAGTTGACATATGATGCTTGTGAGTATGCCAAACACACAAGAGCTCATATGTGATTAAGGGGTTTAGAAGCATATCCCCTTTTGTGTTGATTCATTCAGATGTATAGACTTGCCCAGTTGTGTCAAAAAATGGAATGAAGTACTTTGTTACCTTATCGATTACTATTCTCGTATGACTTCGATTTATTTGATGCATCACAAGGATGAGGTGTTTAGCTGTTTTCAGAATTTCCATGCCTTGGTGAAGAATCAGTTTCAGGTGCAGGTGCAGGTGATCAGGACCGACAATGGCACAGAGTATGTGAACAACACCTTTGGGGCCTTCTTGTCTGATCATGATATTCTTCATCAAACTTCATCCCCAAACACCCCCTCAAAATGGAGTGGCAGAAAGGAAGAATCGTCATATTCTTGAGGTTGCTCGGTCATTGATGTATATGATGAATGTGCCCAAGTTCTTGTGGCAGTGAAGCAGTTATGCCAGCCACGTATCTGATCAAACGGACACCATCAAGAATACTAGGAATGAAATCTCCGTGTGGGCTGGTATATGGGGGAACTAAACTTTTTGTTCCCCCAAAGTTGTTTGGCTGTACTTGTTTTGTTCGAGATCACCGGGTTTCTGTTGGGAAACTTGATCCACGGGCAGTGAAGTATATTTTTCTGGGCCATTCTTCCAGTCAGTAGGGATATAAATGTTGGTGTCCCTCTGAGAAACACAGGTTTGTCGGTATGGATGTAACCTTCAGGGAATCGAGCCATTCTATGGTGAGCCAACAGATCTAAGTGTGTTGTTTCAAGAGCTTGACCATTTACACTCTATGCAGGATGGTCAAGAGGGGGAGAAGATTGTATCTCATACTCAGGATGATTCTGTGGGCACTAACATTGATGGTGATGTGCAGGTTCAAGTCCAGCCAATTGTGGGTACACTTCTGGTTGGTACTCTCACTGATGGTGATGTGGCAACGGTGAATTCCTTTCAGATTGGTAATGTCCAGCTCCCTATTCGAGATCGGTAGCAGAAGATCCCCCTATTGTACTCTCGTCGGCAGCCACAAGTGCATAGCTCATCTGACACGTCTGGTATATTCACGGGGGCAGCCACAAGTGCAGGGGGAGCAGCCAGTGTAGGGGGAGAGCAAGGCAATGATGCAAGCTCATCTGACACAGTGCAACTGCCTATTGCATTGCGAAAGGGGACAGGTGGAGCTGCACAAAAGGCCTTACCTCCGGATATTTTTGATGATCATGACATTAGAAATTTTGTGTCTTATGAGGCTTTGTCTCCTAAGACATCCGGAGGGCATGGTTTGAAGCAATCGCCAAGGGCATGGTTTGATAGGTTCAGATGAGTTGTCTGTGGTATGGGGTATCGTCACTGTAACGGTGATCACACGATGTTCGACAACACTCTGATCGGAAGAGCACCATTCTTGCTGTCTATGTGGATGACATTATCATCACGGGAGATGATAAGGAGGAAATAGAGAGATTGAAGGGGTGTCTGAGCAAGGAATTTGAGGTAAAATACTTCCTTGGCATTGAAGTGGCTCGGATAGAGAAGGGAATATCTTTGTGTCAACGGAAACACCTTGGATCTCTTGAATGACATGAGCATGATGGGATGTCGTGCTGCCCCAACTCCGATTGAACAAAACCATCAAGTAACAACAGAACCAGGAGAGCTTGTGAATAAGGAAGATTATCATAAACTGGCAGGAAGGTTATTGTACTTGTGTCATACCAGGCATGACATTACGTATGCCGTGGGTGTGGTGAGAGCAGATACATGCATGAACCAAGGAGTGGGCATCTTGATATTGTGCACAGAATCCTGACATACTTGAAGGGCACTCCAGGTAAAGGGTTGTGGTTTGCAAAGAGTGGACATCTTGAGGTGGATGGCTACAGTGACTCTGATTGGGCCAGTTGTCAAGACGATAGAAAATCAACTTTTGGCTATTGTATGTTTGTGGGAGGAAATTTGGTGTCATGAAGAAGCAAGAAACAAACAGCTGTGCCTAGATCAACAGCAGAAGCTGAGTATAGAGCCTTATCTCAAGGGTTGTCTGAGATGCTCTGGGTGAAGCACCTTCTGGGCGAGTTGAAACTGCTGAGAAACGGACCCTTGAGGGTGTGGTGTGACAATCAGTTGGCTATAAGCATTCCTAATAATCAAGTTCAACATGATAGGACTAAACATGTGGAAATTGATCGCTTCTTCTTTAAGGAGAAACTTGGTGCTGGGATTATTAGCCTCACTCATGTCAGCTCTGGGCAGCAGTCTACAGATTGCTTGACAAAGGGACTGGGAACAAAGGACTGTAACTTGGCATGTGACAAGATGGGAATGATAGATATCGACCACCTATCTTGAGGGGGAGTGTTGTACCGGTATGAGCCCAAGCCCATCAAGATATGTCACTTAGGGCCCAAGCCCATGTGCTGACCTAGAAGGGGGGCATCCAGTCCTCCCGTTCTCCTGAGTACACACTATTCTCGTTCAACACGTAACATCTGAAAAAATGCAACATGTTGTCAAATCCTAATACAACATAATATTTGGTCAATTTCGAGTAGAAAGACAACATTTAATCTCTTAGTGGTAAACGATAAGATAAAGAGTTGTCGTGCGCCCGAACAGTATATTTGGAGGCACCCAGGGTTGGTACTAGTCCATCCTGAGGATGCCCTATCGAGATTCAAGACGCTCCTTCATGTCCTTGCCCGCCTGATAGTTCTGAAGTTAGGGAAGATGGTTGTCTCCGGGCTTCCAAGCCCTCAACCAATCAAGTGTTTCCAAGGGACGATAGTAGCAAAGCAACACTAGAGAACGACGCTTCTAAGGAGCAATACTAGCAGGAAGCTAGGTTCCAAACTCTAGTGGGAAGCTAGTTATCGAGGGGCAACTCTAACAGGTAGCTAGTTTCCAAGTGCAAGGGTCCGGGCTTTCGAGGGGGTGTTGCGCCTTGTGAAGCACCCTTGCTCCAACTTGTGGGAGAATGCCTTGATCTGCGAGGCAATCCACACCGCACCTGGTCATGTCAGGTCGTCAGTTCACGCTTAGGGAGGCCGCACGCCACTCGTTCCTCTGGCCCAACCTCTCCTCCTCACCTTCACTCTTCACAAGTGAGCAGATGAGAGTGAGAGCCTTAAGCCTTTGCCCCCCCCCACCCTCCTCTCAAGTAAGAGGCCCTCTATTTATACATGAAAAGTTGCGGAAATTACATGGTATGCCATTGGTATTTTATTACAAGTGTGCCCTTGCTTTTTGTCTAACCCTAAGGGCTTGATGGCAATCCTACGAAGGAATATTCCTGTGGCATCTATCATAGTCCTTTAGGGTTTTAGTGACCCTTGTGTCTATTCACCATATCACCCTTCGACTACTCATGGAGAGATATAGGGAGCCATTTTCTTGGTACGACAACTTATGTAGAGATACCGGGAGCAAAAGAAGGACCTGCATATGGTGTTCATTGGCCTACGATAAGATACCGCGAAATGACATGTGGCAAGCCTTGGAGAAACACAAAGTCCCAACAAAGTACATTACTCTCATCAAGGACATGTACGATAATGTTGTGACAAGTGTTCGAACAAGTTATGGCGACACTAACAACTTTGCGATTAAAATAGGACTGCACCAGGGGTCAGCTTTGAGCCCTTATCTTTTTGCTTTGATGATGGATAAGGTCATAAGGGATATACGAGGAGATATCCCATGGTGTATGCTCTTTGCGGATGATATGGTGCTAGTCGATGATAGTCGCGGGGGTCAATAGGAAGTTAGAGCTATGGAGACAAACCTTGGAATCGAAAGGTTTTAGACTTAGTAGAACTAAAACCGAGTACATGAGGTGCGGCTTCAATACTACTAGGCATGAGGAGGAAGTTAGCCTTGATGGGCAGGTGGTGCCTCAGAAGGACACCTTTTGATATTTGGGGTCAATGCTGCAGAAGGATGGGGATATCGATGAAGATGTGAACCATCGAATCAAAGCTGGATGGATGAAGTGGCGCCAAGCTTCTGGCGTTCTCCGTGACGAGAGGGCCACAAAAGCTAAAAGGCGGGTTCTATAGGACAGCGATTCGACCCACGATGTTGTATGGCTCTAAGTGTTGGCCGACTAAAAGGCGACATGTTCAACAGTTAGGTGCGACAGAGATGCGCATGTTGAGATGGATGTGTGTCCACACAAGGAAGGACCGGGTCCGGAATGATGATATACGAGATAGAGTTGGGGTAGCATCGATTGAGGAGAAGCTTGTCCAACATCGTCTGAGATGGTTTGGGCATACTCAGCGATGGCCTCCAGAAGCTCCAATGCATAGCAGACGGCTAAAGCGTGCAGATAATGTCAAGAAAGGTCGAGGTAGACTGAACTTGACATAGGAGGAGTCCGTAAAGAGAGATCTGAAGGATTGGAGTATCACCAAAGAACTAGCCATGGACAAGGGTGCGTGGAAGCTTGCTATCCATGTGCCAGAACCATGAGTTAATTGCGAGATCTTATGGGTTTCACCTCTAGCCTACCCCAACTTGTTTGGGACTAAAGGCTTCGTTGTTGTTGTTGTACCATTTGCCTACTCATGCATGAGAGAGAGAGAGAGTGTGTGGGTGTATGTGTGTGTGTTTGATATTGCAAAAATGCCCTTTTGAGATTTCTCTTCCTCTCCTTTGCTGGAGTATTCTGGGGATTTGAGGGCCTTCTACTATTCATCTGCGAACCACTGTACTGGGCATAGAAGGGCTCCGCGTCCATATGGTCGGGTCTGACTTCATATTTCTAAGCCCGCTGGCTTGGTCCCTTGACTTTGAGTTGACTTTTGGAGATCTTCTAGTCCTCCTCGGGATCAATTTCCGTCAACTCCTGATGCTTCTTGTGCCTCCTGGCTTTGTCGCCGGGAGGGGGGTAGCGCCTGGTCCTACCTTTTTGGGTTGCAGTTGACTTAAGCAGGTGAAACTATGTGTAAGGACTTTACTAAATCTAGATCATCGGGTATGCAATGGTTGCATCGCTTGGAGGCAGAGTGTGGACTCCTTATACCACATAAAGAATACTTCACTTGCTATTTAACTTTTTCATAGAACGTAAGTCGGTAATTAAAAACAGGCATGTCAGCCTGATATGATCCTCAAGACAGACATAGGCAGATCATGTGACTCAAGTTTGTTTGGCTGCAAGAACTGTGTACAATTTCATATCCATAATAGTTGGACAGATAAAAGAAGGTTCCATTTCCCGTTACTGAGGCATTGAAACAGGCTATTTGGATGTGAGACAATTACTAGGTTGACTAGAAAGTAAAACCAAAAGGCAATGCACCTTTGACAAGAAGTGCTCGAGAGAGGTAACAACAGTAACCAGACATGGATCCATCCCAATCTCCTCCTTTGCTTCCCGCAATGCTGTAGCTGCATCATCAGCATCGCCTTCGTCAACTTTTCCGCCTGGCAATGCAACCTCCCCTGTATCAAGGCAACAAAATCACTGATAAGTGCAGCAAAACATACATCTATGATGATGAGTAAGTTACTTTTCATTTGCACTTTCCAGTATGGGAGATACGGACTAAGCTCAAATGAGCTGGGTTAGACTACATCGTCAGCTCACCTGCAAAGCTTATTCCGAGACAAGTCAGCTCTCTAGGTCGGCAAGAAATGTATGCTCAGCCAGGAATATATCTGAGTCAAGCTATATAGCTGGCGACCCATTTGTGATCTTGCCTCCTAAAATTCGAAAGCTATGGCAAGCCAACTGCAAGCAGGCTAGATAGAAAACTGAGAATCAAGGCGCAAATTCAGCTTAATTCATTTCAGGACCAAACCCCAGTGGTTAGCCATCCGTGAGATGAGCCCAAATTGCTTGTAACTTTACAAGTTGTAAGCCTCTATTGCACCTCGCACGTCTGTTCCAATTAGTGACCAAAGTATGTTCTTCCTAGCGACCAATCGAACATCACGATAATACATTCCCTATTCTATTATATTATATTACTAAAAGCAAAAATATGGCTGAAAATAGGAGATGACCTACAAAATCCAAGAGAAAAGCAAGACATCTGGCCATTGATTACGTTGACCCACATGCTCAAAGCAGTTAAGGCCCAACCTGGTCCACCTTGAAATCCATAACGAATCATGGTAGAATTGATGGGGTGTTTTTCTTAATTTTTCAATAAATATTTAACTTGTGTCACATCTCCTTTTCACCTTTTTTTTGTCAAGAAAAAAAGCTTAGAACAAAGATTAATAAGCCTTAAGTGGTTCGATAAAGTTTTACAATCTAAATCTTTAGAACGCTAAGTTAACTAGCGGATATTTTAAATCAGTCATGAATAATTAAAATAGCGTCAAAAGGTATATTGTTTTATGGTTGTCTGACGTATCTGAACATAAATAAAACAAAGTGAATGCATGGCCATTTCGAAACTATCATCATGATTTATGAAACCATGTCATATTTTTGTCTTCGTAATGCAATGATATGCAGACATATTTTTTGTGAAACCCAACGCTATTGTGCAGTCTGTGAATCAAAAACCAACCACCAACACTCTGCAAATCATACTGGTCTAAATTAAATAGCATTGAAGAGACTTGAATCAATAGTCAATACGAAAGAACACTAGAACACTGGAACTACACGGGAGCATCCATCAAACCATTCTAGCGCCCTCGCACTAACTGAACAGGCCCTAATGATTAAAAAAACAGCAAGTAATCCTCTGAAACATTTCTGCTCCACTGAACTCCCAGAAATCCAATCGTTTGCTTAATTCCCCATATCCAAAACAAAGAGTCGAAACGCCGGGCTTTATTGTGAGAAAACGATTCCCTCTTATTCGGATTGATCGCACCCATGAGAATCTGCATAAAAATCACCAAAAACAAGCTAGCTGCTCACCGGAGTGAGTGGAGAGGGAAGAGGAGCGCTTGGTGAGGATGACGCGGAGCTCCCCGGCGGAGCCCCGGAAGAGGCAGATCAGCACGGCGGCCTCCGGGGGTGGGGGTCGCCGCCGTGGATGGATCACCGGCATGCGGGGAGGGGGGCGGCTGGTGGAGCCTCAGCCGCTGGATGAGCGCCTCGATTTCCGTGGCAGGCTCCTCCCCGTCCATGCGAAGGAAACTCTAGGAGAGAGCGGAGGAGTTCGTTTTCCTGATGGAGTTTTTTTTATATTTTTGTGCGATAAGAAGACATTGCGACGGACGGATCGAACTGCCGTGGATGGAGATGGTAGTTTTTTTTTCTAGGGAGCTGGAGATAGGGAAGCTCGAGGCTGTGAGCTGCTCGAGATCGACTTATCTTTTGACTCGATTTGAAAAGAAATAAGCTGAGTTTGAACACTTTACGTAGATCGATCGAGAAACGAGCTGATCTTGAGCCAATGTTGGCTCGTTCAATTTTAACTTGATAGCTCGACAGAATATCATTATGTTAAATGATCATACCATATATTAAATAAAAATAAGATAATTTATTAACATATATGATGTCTATATTCCATTTTATTTATCAACGAAGATGAAAACTTAATTAAATGCAAGAAGATTTAGGCCTAATTATGACACGTGGTCGACTATGTGTTAAATATCTTATATTTTTGGTAAAGATTCCCAGCATATTCATCTTAATTTTTTTGTTTTTCATCCATAGATTTATAATTTTTACCATCTCATTTAGCTGAAATTAGCTCGAGATGACTCGCAATCGTATAAGCTAAGCACGAGTCATGTTCTACAGCTCAATCATGAGCTTCACTTAGTTTGTGCCCGCTTGAATTTTCATATGAGTTGAGCTGAGCCAACTTCAACTCGCTCGAGCTCGATTCGTTTGCAGCCCTAGCCGGAGATAGTAGTTGAGGTAAAAAAATGCAAACTCCAAAACTTTTTATTTAGGCAAACTCCAAAGCTTTTTATTGCACCTTCACGATGTTTACGAGAAGGGAAACGATTAAAATCAATCAGCCGATACGCGTAGCATTCCACCACTCGTGCAACCATCAGATCCAAGTTTCGCCGGACGGTGCACATCATACATTATGCAACACAGTAGGTGTTGCAAAACACCTGCAACATGCTAAATGTTGCCAGACCCTCTAGTCTTCCATCTAGATCGGATCTGAGAGCCACGCCACCAATTCTCCTGACTCAATTTGCGTGGGACGCGTGCCTCTCCACCTTAACATATCTTTGCAACATCATCTGTGATGCAGAAGTCCTTTCGCAACAACACCCATGTTGCAAAAAAGTTAACACCAAAAAATAATCTGCAACATCATCTGTGTTGCAAAATCGTTTCGCAACAACACCCATGTTGCAAAAAAGTAATAATTATGTAACAAAACATCGATTGCAAATGTTTCTGCAACATATGATCTGTTGCAAAGAAGGTTTATGCAACAATACTTTTGTTGCAGTGGTGAGGAAAGATCCATGCGCTAGATAGCGCGGATCAAACAACTATCGAAGCGGTGGATCTTTTAAAAAAACGCCGGCCGACGCGTAGCGTCGCCTTTAAATGAATGAATAAAAAGTCATTGGATTGACCTAACAAGACATGGTGGCTAGCCCCTAGGGATAAAGTGTTCAAAAAGAAAGTCTTTAAGGATAAAACGTGCTTTGCGAGTTTGTGAGTTTTGATATTCAAGCTCTTAAATTCACGAATAATATTACAAGTAGCAAAAGTAGACTTTTAGTGTGTGATTTCATGTATGATTACCTTATAGAGAGTTGAACTCTCTTCTTGAATGTCTTCCACGATCACCTTGCAGGCGGTAGGGCCGGCCCTAGGCCTAGGCAAAGAGTGCGACTGCCTAAGGCCCAGCCAGGGGAGGGGCCCATATCTTATATTCTTATGTTCTGTGTATATACTACAGAGCCAGCCGTGATACTTTTTCTCTAAAAAAACGCACGGACGCATATCTTATATTCTTCGTTCTTTCTTCTTTCTTTCACTACTTTCATCCCCGCATGGATTACCACAAGTCTCAAAGAAGGCAGGGGCCCAACGATGCTAATTTAATGATTTTTTTAGGTGTATCACCACCTTAATCTCTCTCTTTGTTATCAAATGGATTTGTTCGGTTGCAAACTTGCACTAGGGCCTTAGAATTGCTAGGGTCGGCCCTGGCAGGCGGACGTCACATGTATCTTCCTTTCATAAAGATCATCCGCGAGAGCCAAAGCCTCCCTGATAACAAGAGATTCGAGTATAGCTGGATCGGATATGTTTTGGAAAACCATTAGATGATGCACCCAAAAACATATATGTTTGGTCGTAGCAAACCTCACCCACACCTTCATGTGAGGCTCCTCTACCAACTGCGACATCGACGTTAACCTTCATAAGATCCGCCGAAGAGGCGATCCATGTTATTGGTCTGTTCGATGATAAACGAAACACATGCCATCTAGAAATATGAATGGCCTTTAGCTCGCCAAGGTATGACTGCACCAAGCCATGGATAGGAAATGGACTTTGATATTTTTTCTCATGGATCGCTTTCTCGTGGATGGCAAACAACCACTTTTTACATTGTCGTCCTTGTTAACACACAACAGCTCTAGTATTGGTTCCATTGAGAGGGCCCAAGTATTTCTTGCCATATAGCAGCTTAGCAAGCCGTGCCTCCATGTATCCTCCGCCCCACAAAGGCAGCAGGCGCTCGTCGTCGACATATTGTCGTGTATAGAATGCTGAGCCAGCCTTAGAAGAAAGTTTTTAAGTTCCAAATGAATTTTGATGCTCCAAAGATTATCTTTGAACCCTGTTGAGGTAACCTTTTGTAGGCTATCTTTGAACTCTTTTCGTCATTATTTCCCTCACGTGTAGGCCTTCTTCTTCTATATCTACTGCTGCCTCTGGTTGGGTTTATCTTTGTATAGTGCGTCAAATTTTGACCACCTATTTGTCTAGCAAAATGTTAATGCATGTCGCTAAAAATTATATTGTTGAATTCATATTTGAATGTACCCCCTCTGTTTATTTTTACTACATTAGATGAGACATGCCTTTCAACACCAGGGTGCCCGCACACCCTCCATGAACAGTAAATAATAAAAAATGAAATTCTGGGACATCAAACATGATCAAACGTTTGATGTTTTCGCAAAGTTTCAGCCACAAATAAAATTCGAGGAGCCCTCACAAAAAAAACATTGCTCAAAAAGTGCACATAAACTTTGAACAATGATTTTTTTTGTGAGGGAATGTTATTTGTGGCTGAAACTTTTCCAGAACATCAAATGTTTTATCATATTTGATGTCCCAAAGTTTCAGTTTTTTTTAATTTACTGTTCATTAGGGTGTAGGGGCACCTGGGAGCTATCACACCTTTGCGATATTAGATTTATTTTAAATTCAAACTTTGTAAAGTCTGACCAAATTTATATTATGAATCATCAACATCTTGAATACCAAATACATAAAATATTTCATGACAGTTCTAATTATATTGATTTTGTACCATGAATGTTAATAATTTTTTATGTAAACTTGGTCAAACTTTGAAGAGTTTGACTTCTGACAAATCTAATACGCGAAGTCACACGAAAAAGCACCGCTTAAAAGAAAACCACCAAAACCTAGGGAGAACCAAGCAAAGGCGGAAAAGCCAAAAAAAATGATGTGCAAGAAAAAAAATCTCAAGGGTTTGTCCAACACACAACACGTAACGGCAACTAAACGGATCACTTGGCGCGCTCCCATGCCCAAGAAAGCACTCCCTTCGTTCCAAATTACTCGTCGCAGAAATGGATGTATCTAAAACTAAAATACATCTAGATACATCCATACTTGCGACAAGTAATTCGAAACGGAGGGAGTAACTATTATGGGAGCCCTCTAAGAGATACCCCTTGATTAGTTGCTCCCCTCATAGTAAGGAATGTTGTTGATTGTCTCCCATTGCGCTAGCCACATGGGCCAGATTCAACTAGTGTGATTTCTTTCAAAAAATAAAAACCGAAATAAAGGTTTGTTTTTATTTTTCCATATATATATACATCAAAATGTTCTAAACATTATACTTGGAATAAAATAAAATAGGTCAATGTTTTTAAAAATTGATCATGCAATTAAAAAGTGCCATGTGTTTTATAAATGCTTGTGCAATTAGAAAAATGTTCATGCATTTCAATTTATTATTGTAATTTTTAAAAATATATAATATAAAAAAGAAGGGATAAGAAAACACAAAAGGCTAGATAAAACCCGGTTTCAAAATACCCCCCCCCCCCTAAATAAATATAAAAGCATTTAGATCACTATTCTAGTGTTCTAGCCGCTCTTATAAATCTTTACAGTGGAAATAATAAACTGATAAACTGCACCAAAAGAAACCAAAAGAAAAATTGCCCCAGGGGCCGTTGACGCCGGGTTTTGCTAAAGGCGAACGGATCATTTTCGCGCAGTGAGCGGTGTATAGCACCGCCCGTCACCCAGAGCAATATACTCCCTCTTTTCATCTATATAGAGTCTAATGCGTTTTTCGAGGCTAACTTTGACCAAACTTTAAAGCAATAATATATGACATGCAACTTACACGAAGCATACCTTCAAATTCGTATGACAAAGGAACTTCCAATAATATAATTTTTATAGTCTACATCTCATGTGCTATTAATTTTGTCAATAATCAAAGACTATCTTGAAAAATATATTAGACCTTATATAGATGGAAGGAGGGAGTATACTGTTTTGCCCTCTCCCTAACTTGTGCCAAAGTGAAGTATGAATGCTACAAGGGCACCTGCAGTCCCCGTGTCTCCCTCAAATACCCACAGTGCACGGCAAGAGAGTCTCACACTCCTAACAATCTCAATGTCCAGAGGCAGAAAGCTACCCAAAAAATCCTTCAATGCAATTTTGTACTCCCTTCGTAAAAAAATAAAATAAGAGTGTTTAGATCATTCACTAATGACCTAAACGTTTTTATATTTTTTTTACAGAGGGAGTGATCGAGTAACCAACTTACAGAAGTGATAATACTATGAATCATAATCCTTCAAATTTCCTATAAAATTCTTTCAAAACGATAAATATCACACATGTGGCAGATTCTTTAGAACTAAATGAAGCTGGGAGAAAATAAGTGCTTGACTGCCTACAGACTAAAAGGGCATTACGGCAATGGCCTTCTTTTCCTACTCTTGAACAGCGTAGATCGACATTCATCTCATTCTTCGACCAGTTCTAATAGCTGGGGAACTTGCATGACAAATAGCCTGCAGGCAAAAGACATGGTAGTCAGCGACAGATCAACACTGAGCTGAGGTGCGAGCAACAAATCATTAGTCTTTACAATAATAACGGATGAGCTGTTAAGCAGACATCAAGTAGTCCGCCCGCAAAAAAAAAGCACGCATCAAGTCCAAATGGATTCCGAAAAGGACGCCGATAACTGTCACACGTGTGGGCGTTAAGAAATCTGCCCACACGTTCTGTGTGGTGCCTAAGAAGACCAGCCCACACGTTTGTGTGTGGGCAAAACAACTAGCACACACGCCTTTTTTCCCCTCCCGGTCCCTCTTACACGCGTGCGTGTGGGCGAAATAGATAACGCCCACACGCCCGGTACGTCAGGCCTCGTACCTCTTGGTCCCGCACGCCCCACGTGACACTTTTACTGCGCGCCCCGCAGTTGCCATGGGCCGGACCCTCGTCCATGTTCGTTTAAGTGCAGTTGCCATGTCGCTGAACTACAGTTGCCATGTCAGACAACTACAGTTGCCATGTTTGTTCAACTGCAGTTGCCATCTCAGGTCAAAGTTTCAGATTGCCATTTTTTGAACAACTACAGCTGTTGCCATGTGTGGTCTGGTCTACTGCAGTTGCCATGATTTTAAAACTTTAGGAGTTGCCACCTACTAACACTAGGCAGTTGCCATGTAGCGCTACAAGAAAAGGCGTGGCAAAAAACATGCTCGGGTAAAAGAGAGAGTTGCCATGTGCTCACAAGCACGCTAGGGCAGTTGTCATTTAAAAAGAAAGAGTTGTCATCTGCTTACGTGCACGCTAGGCAATTTGCCATGTATCATGCAAAACATATGGCAACTGACATGTTCAGGTAAAAAAAGAGAGAGTTGCCATCTGCTTGCAATCACACTAGGGCAGTTGCCATGTACACTGCAAAACGCATGGCAACTGGCAGCTTGGGTGTGGGAGAGGAGGCGGACGTGTGGGCGAGATGGCAAACGCCCACACACCAGCCCTTGTGCGTGACTGAAAACTGGTGTGTGGGCGAACTGCTAAACGCCCACACACCGGCCCCTCCGTGTGGTAAAACGGATGTGTGGGCGACCTCTCTTACACACCACATACGCGAGTTGTCCTACGTGGCATACAAAATCAGCTAATTCGTGCCAAGATTCATGCAGAAGTTACTGGACGGTGATGGAGGCGTGTGGATGAGTTGGCTAACGCCCACACATGTAGGCGTTAACATTTCCGTCCGAAAATTATGTATGAAGTATATATATGCACGAAACTAAAATAATACTATATTCTCTTTTTTGCAAAGTAATACTACTGTATTCATTAGTATGCAATCAGAAAAAGGATCATAACCTGGGGCATTTGGCATAGAAAATGATAGGCATGAAATGCGAACAGCAAATCGCACATGTTTCGAGGCGAAATGAAAATACAATTCAGAAGTTTTTTTTCGCGAATAATTCACAAGCTTAGTATGTACAATGGCGAGCCTAATGTTTAGCAAGATCAACGTTGAGGCAATGTACAAACTTATCCAACTATTAAACTCATCTTTCTAAAAAAAACTATTAAACCCATCACCTAGTATCTATTTTCTCCATATTTACGGTCATATTTCTGTTAACAAGTATTATTGGAAAAATACTACTACTGCTAATTATCACCACATTATAATGACAACAACCACAATTACTGGAAAACAAATTTATGAACTAACCATAACAATCGGTTACTCAGTTGATTGAACAGCACTGCCAATTAATCTTGCTAGCATTAGCGAACAAATTTGTAAAGATTTGCGAGCATTAATCAGGAATGCTTAGACGAACTTACTTGGATCTTTGTTAGTCTTCACTGCAAGGCCATTGAAGTAACAACTGCCTCCCTTGGCCTTGAACTGCTGCCAGTACGCATTGATCGCGTAGCTTGCATGCGCGTCGACGGTGTTGGGCTCGTAGCACGCACCGCCGGGCTGGATGGCGGCGCACGTCCCCGTCCCTTGCCCGCAGGCGTAATTCAGGGCGAGGGCCACCGCCGTCTCGTTCAACGGCTTGCCGCCGGCGGCCAGGACGCACCACTCGAGCTTGCCGGTCTGGTCATCCGGCGGTGCGGGGCGGGTGAGGCGCGCGCCCCCCCCCTGCCGGTGAGGTCGATCTGGTACACCCACGTACCGTTCGGGTAGAACATCCCCCAGTGCCGCTCAGTGCCCGCCCCCGGCTTCAAGTCCTCGTTGTACAGCGCGAAGACGAAGGCCGGCATTTTGGACCTCGGTCGCGCCGGCGTGCCGAGTTTTTTGTGCATCCGACGGGCAAGGTGGCGGTTGTAGAGCGCGGCATTGCGCACGTTGGCGCCGGCCTGTCCCGGGTCGCCGGCGTTCGGCCAGCCCGTCTCCGAGATGGCCAGCTTCACGCCGCCGTACCCCAGCTTGTCCATCGCGGCTATGCAGGCGTCGAGCATTTGGTCGAGCAGGTTGGTGTAGGTGAGCCGCGTGGCCGGATCGACGTAGTGGCTGCTCGCGTTGCCCTCGAAGAGCGCGTAGTCCAGCGAGATGTCCTTCTGATTGGCCGCCCAAGGGAAGTACGGGTACGCGTCGACGAAGTAGTAGGAGCGAGTGTGGTTGAGGAAGTCGAGCAGCGGCCGCATGACGGAGCCGGCGATGTCCTCGCGGAACGCGCCGGCGGAGGGCGGGTAGGACGCCGCCAGCGCGTCCATGGCGAGCGGGGTCCCGAGCTTGACGCGGCCGAGACCGATCGCGTGGAGCGCGTGGCGGAGGTTCTTCATCGCCGACACGATCTTGCCCCACGTGGACGCCGCGAGGGCGGGGTAGGAGAGCAACTCGTTGCCGACGAGCAGGTACCTCACCCGCACCCGGGGGTGCTGCCTGAGGTTGTTGTCCACCCACTTGTGTGCGGCGGCGCGGGAGTCGGCCAGATAGGGGACGATGTCGTTCGGCACCATGACGGAGACCGGGATGCCCGTCCCGGCCAGGGCGTGCAGGATGCGCTGGTCGGCGTTGTAGAGCTTGACGGCGCCCGCGTTCGCCTTGCGGAGGAGCTTGACGGAGCGCGCCGCCGTGGGGAGGTCGTCGCCGAGGTTGCCGTAGTTGACGCCGATGGCGCGGGGCCGCCTGTACGCCGCCGCCGCGGCTGCATGCATGCAACAGAGGGTAGTTAGCCACGGTGGTCACTGGTCAGGAACTAATTAATCAAGTAAACATTAGATTGGTGCGCGGAGAGGGGAACGTGAGGGATCACCATGGCAGTGGCACGCGAAGGCGGCGAGGAGGAGGAGGGCGCAGAGGGAGGACGCCATTTCTGCGCGTGTGTTCTCTTGCGAATTGTTGAATCTATATTGATTTTGATCTGAGAGATGGAATGGAGAGTGTTTGTGATCATATAAAGGGGAGGGCTTTCAGGGAGAGGTTGGGTTAGATATTTATATTAAGCACACGAATGTACTTAAAACAGGGAAGGAAAATAGCGCTACGTAGCCTTCTTTTCAGGGGATGCCGCTACCTAACCATTTTTTCTCGGGGCTGCCGCTATGGGAAGTAACCTGGAAACCCTAAAACGGCGCAACAGAAGTATCCTTCCACATAGATGTCCTTGTGAGCCCGTTTATTGTTACTTAGATTTTTTTTTAAAACTATGATGATTTTTATAGCAAATTCGGAAACTATACACCCTAATGGAGAAAAATCAAAAGTATCAGCCCGTCGGCCTCCCCGAAGAGGGACTTTTCGGCCAACCGTTGGCCATTCGGCCAACAGTTGGCCAAAGAGTCCTTCTTCGGCCAACACCTGCTCTACTGTTTAAAAAAATTCATATCAAATAGGATTTTTAGTATTTTAATTTGATTCTTTTTGCATTAGATTAGAAATTTTATGAAGTTTCCATAGATATCATGTTTGACTAGATTTGAAAGTTTGAATTTAATTTTTTCATGAATTTGCTCAAATAACTAGATTGCCTATAATTTGAGTTAGGAGTATTTTTTTAAGATGATTCTTTTTGCTACTGGTTCTTTGTGAATTTGTTCATCAGTAGTAATTAATTGGCGAATTTTATAATTATTTAAAATTAGGTTTTTATGAAAACAGTTCTGTTTTAGTGTTTGTTAGGTTTTATGCTATTTCTTTTAATTTTAATTGCTTTAAATTTTTTCTTTAGATTTTGACTTATTCTTTTTGTTTCTGTTTAGTTATCAGTAGCTATTTTATTTGTAGTATTTTATTGTATTTTATTTCTTTTATCCTACTAGAAAACTTGTTTTGAGCTTCATAGGAGTTTATATTTAAAAGTGCCTTGTAAATCCTGTACAACCATTGCCGTTTTATACATGACAAAAAAAAAATACTTTCCCGCAATCTTTTTCCCTCCATTTTCTTTGCCGCCATTTTATTTCTCGCCATTCTCTCCCGCCACACTAAGGAGTGCTGCATCGACGGAGGATGACGATGATGCCTTCATGTGGAGTGTGAGAGAAGTCATAAGTGTGAAACACTCTCCGATGATGATGACGAAGCTGCAAACACTTATGACTTCTCTCAGACAGTGTTTCACACTCCACCAGCAGCACCGACGCGGGAGACACAGACCGTGTCAGACGATGTTATCTACGATCGTGGACATCATGAGGCTCGTTTTATAAGTTGAGAAGTGAAGATGGCGAGAAAGAAGATGGCGGGAGAGAATGGCGGGAAAGAAAATGAAGGGAGAGAATGGCGAGAAATAAAATGACGGGAGAAAATGGAGGGAGGGAATGACGTAAAAACCTAATTTTAAATAATCCTAAAATTCACCAATTAATTACTACTGATAAATAAAGTCACAAAGAACCAGTAGCAAAAAGAATACTCCTAGCTCAAATTATAGGCAATCTAGTGATTTGAGAAAATTCATGAAAATTCAAATTTAAACTTCCAAATCTAGCCAAACTTGATATCTACAGAAACTTCGTAAAATTTCTAATCTAATGCAAAAAGAATCAAATTAAAATACTAAAAATCCTATTTGATATGAATTTTCTAAAAAGTAGAGCAGTTGATGGCCGAAAAGTACTCTTTGACCAACCGTTGGCCGAAAAGTACTTTTTGGCCAACCGTTGGCCGAAAAGTCCTTTTTGGCCAACTGTTGGCCGAAAAGTCACTCTTTGGCCAACAGGAGACCGAAAAGTCCCTTTTCGGCCAACAAGAGGCCGACGGGGTGATACTTTTGATTTTTCTCCATTAGGGTGTATAGTTTTCGAATTTGCTATAAAAATCATCATAATTTTTTTTAAAAAATCTGTTACTTAGAGGCTGTATGATTGTTATCCTGAGAAAAATCTGCCTGGCCAGAGGAAAACCGGACACTAGCCTGAACCTTGCTTGGTTGGCAGCCTAAGCACTCTTATAGCTAGCGTGACCTAAGCACACAGGCACACAATTAGCCGGAGTCAGGCCATCAAAATCGGAGGCCTGAGCTTCAGGCACGCACATACAAATATATTTTAATGGTTGATCAGTGTGCTTTAGTGGTTCACTCATGGTGTATGCAGCTAGCAGTCATTGCACCTACCATTCTTTATTTTCTCAGGCTCAGGCACGAGCCAAACAACACTTGGTCGGAGCTGAAAAACAATACATAATACGTTTGCTGCAATTTACAAAGGGCGAGCAAAAACATGTTTCAGCTTACCTTTTCTTTTTTGAGAAATCTTGCCCACTTTATTGATTCGAAACCATGTTTATAGATACATGTCTCAGTTACCTGACATCATTCGGATCGATATGAGGGCGATTTAAACATGTTTTTTTCTGGGGACAGAAGGAGGGTCTCGCCTCAGGGTGGGCCCTTGCGTCGCTGCTATTGGGCTGGCCCAGTAGCTTCATTCATCGCCTGTTTGTTTGTCCTATCTTCTTCTTTGCTTATACCCTAAAAAAAATCTTCTTTGCTTCTCGTTTGTTCTTTTTTCTACTACATTTTTATATTTAAAAATATAGTATAACCGCATGTATTTCAAAAATTAACTTACAACTTTACTTTGCAGAAAATTCACCGCAAATTTTAAAAATGTTAGTACGGTGTATTTGTTTTGTAAAAACATTCATCACAATTTTTAAAAATAATTCTACCTTTCAAAAAAACATTTATAAAAAGTTCACATGTTTGAAAAAAGTGTTTGTGAATATTAAAAAGTTCAGACAGATTTAAAAGTGATTGTGTAATTTAAAAATGTTCCGTACCATTCAAAAATATGTTCATTATATTTTTTCTAAATGTCTGTGACATTTTTCTAAAATATTAAACAATATAATATCCACTTAATTAAAAAAATTCGTGTCATTTAAAAAAGCACTTGTTTCCTAAAAATGTTCGTGATATTTTTCAAAAATGTTTGTAAAATATGAAATAAAATCAAAAAATGTATCGTTCATAAAATGTTCAATGTGTTGTTCAAAATGTTTAACCTGTATTATGAATAAAATGTTCAAACATATGTTTTAAAAACTAATCATAATATATTTGAAAAATCTATAATGATGCGCAAGTGTATTATTCGTCGCCCACCCCCTTACACTTGCACCGCCTCTTGAAAACTTATAGTCGCAACACCTTCTTGAAAACTTGCATTTTATGATGCCCCTTGAAAACTTGCAGTTGCGACCCTCCTTGAAAACTTACAGGTGCGGCACATCTTGAAAACTTGCAGTTGCAACCCTTCTTGAAAAACCTATAGTTGTGCCCTCTCTTGAACAATTGCAGATGCTCCATCCCTTGAAAACTTGCAACTGCAACGCAACTTGTAATTTGTGACACCTTTTTTTTTGAAACAAGGCAAAAGATTTGCCATTTTCATTGATTAAGAAGAAGCGAATTGTCCGGTTAATTAACGGAAATCCGAACTAAAACCGTTACAGAACGCCCACGGAAAAGGGCACACCGACCGACCTGGCACCCACAAGATCACGCACACCATCAAGGAGACGACACTGTCGAGGCTGCCTGCAATGTTATCGTCATCACCTCTCCCCGAGCAGGCGACTTCGACTTCGCCGCTTATGACCTGTCAAGACCCCTCCGAACGACTGACGCCCAAGGACCTCGTCGGTAATAGCCAAACAATCAGCCAAAACGTCGAGGATCGGCAGCTCCGATTTTGCTGATGCGCTTCAGAGGAGAAAGTTGCAAGCCTCGCACCGACCTAGTCCAACACAACCTCCGGAGAGCACCGTCCGCTGAAACCATCCTCATGGAGTCATCGTTGCCGCAGGGGGCCCGCCACACGCAGCTCTGACTTCTCTGTCACAGTGGGAAACAAACATAGGCGCACCCAATGGCGAATCGAACCGTCAACATCAGAAGGACAAGCCGCGACCCAGCTCGCACGCCACCATCGTCGTCGCCACACAAGTCGCAACGCTAACCACTCGCATCACCGGTCTTCAAAGCAACGCCCCAAAGGAGGAAATGTCATAGAGACGACATCGTTGCCCAACCCAGCCGGGTCTAGGCTTTAACCGAAGAACCAGACCCGAGGATGAAGCGCGGTGATGACAACTCCATAGTGACGCCTTCAAGAAGGTAACGGCACCCGCATGCGCCGCCGCCACTGGCCGACGCAAGCCAGGCAAGCCTTCGCTCGAAGCAACTCGAGAACCACCCACCCCACGCAGCCGACCACGCCAACCCGCACATCGGCTGGCCCGTACACTTCCCGTGCCTCGACGGCGTCATCAACACATATGAGCCACCACCGATCCTCGTCGCCAGCCAACGCCGCAAGCTAGATCTAACCTAGCCCGGCAAGATCGGACAACCACCAGCGGTCGCTCCATCAACGGAGGAGCCAACAGCCATGCACCACCAATGCACTAGGGGCACACCCACCAGGCACGTAACATGGGCTGCCACCCTATCGCTCCAGATCTCCTCGCTGGAGGGACGAAGCCCTCGAGCTCCTCACTGCTGCCGCATGAGGGAGCGCCGCAACCACCACCTCGCCGGAGGGCGTAATACGTCCATTTTGCATCATGTTTTTCTACTGTTATTTATGATGTTTTTATGCATAATAATGTTTTTTGGAGTAATTCTAATGCCTTTTCTCCAATAATATGCAAGGTACACACAAAGAGGGAGAATTCCGGCAGCTGGAAATCTGGACCTTGAAAAGCTACGTCAGGCTACCTATTCTGCACAACTCCAAACAAGCTGAATACAAAGATTTTTTATGGAATATATGAGAAATATTGGAGCCAATAAGTACCAGAGGGGGCCCACCAGGTGGGCACAACCCACCTGGGTGCGCCAGGGAGCCCAGGCGCACCCTGGGGGGTTGTGCTCACCCAGGGCCACCTTCGGCGACAATCTTCTGGTATATAAGTCATTTTGACCTAGAAAAAAAAGGAGCGGACTTTCGGGACGGAGCGTTGCCGTCTCGAGGAGGAACTTGGGCAGGAGCACTTTTGCCCTCCGGCGGAGCGATTCCACCGAGGGAACTTCCCTCCCGGAGGGGGAAATCATCATCATCATCATCATCACCGACAACTCTCCCATCTTGGGGAGGGCAATCTCCATCAACATCTTCAATAGCACCATCTCATCTCAAACCCTAGTTCATCTCTTGTGTTCAATCTTGTTACCGGAACTATAGATTGGTGCTTGTGGGTGACTAGTAGTGTTGATTACATCTTGTAGTTGATTACTATATGGTTTATTTGGTGGAAGATTATATGTTCAGATCCAATATGCTATTTAATACCCCTCTGACCTTGAGCATGATTATCATTTGTGAGTAGTTACGTTTGTTCTTGAGGTCACGGGAGAAATCATGTTGCAACTAATCATGTGAACTTGACATGTGTTCGATATTTTGATAGTATGTATGTTGTGATTCCCTTAGTGGTATCATGTGAACGTCGACTACATGTCACTTCACCATATTTGGTCCTAAGGGAATGCATTGTGGAGTAGTTATTAGAGGATGGGTTGCGAGAGTGACAGAAGCTTAAACCCTAGTTTATGCGCTATTCCGCAAGGGACCGATTGGAACCAAAAGTTTAATGCTATGGTTAGGATTTATCCTTAATACTTTTATCGTAGTTGCGGATGCTTGCGAGGGGGTTAATCATAAGTATGAGGTTTGTGATACGTCTCCAACGTATCTACTTTTCCAAACACTTTTGCCCTTGTTTTGGACTCTAACTTGCATGATTTGATGAAACTAACCTGGACTGATGTTGTTTTCAGCAGAATTACCATGATGTTATTTTTGTGCAGAAATAAAAGTTCTCGGAATGACCTTAAAATCAACGGAGAATATTTTTGGAATATATAAAAAATACTGGCGAAAGAATCAAGGCCAGGGGGCCACACCCTGTCCATGAGGATGGGGGCGCGCCTGCCCCCCTGGGCGCACCCCCCTGCCTCGTGGCCCCCCTGGTGCTCCACCAACCTCAACTCCAACTCTATATATTCACGTTTGGGGAGAAAAAACCCAAAGAGAAGGATTCATCGCGTTTTACGATACGGAGCCGCCGCCAAGCCCTAATCTCTCTCGGGAGGGCTGATCTAAAGTCCGTTCGGGGCTCCGGAGAGGGGAATCCGTTGCAATCATCATCATCAACCTTCCTCCATCACCAATTTCATGATGCTCACCGCCATGCGTGAGTAATTTCATCGTAGGCTTGCTAGACGGTGATGGGTTGGATGAGATTTATCATGTAATCGAGTTAGTTTTGTTAGGGTTTGATCCCTAGTATCCATTATGTTCTGAGATTGATGTTGCTATGACTTTTCTATGCTTAATGCTTGTCACTAGGGCCCGAGTGCCATGATTTTAGATCTAAACCTATTATGTTTTCATGAATATATGTGAGTTCTTGATCCTATCTTGCAAGTCAATAGTCACCTACTATGTGTTATGATCTGGTAACCCCGAAGTGACAATAATCGGAACCACTCCCGGTGATGACCGTAGTTTGAGGAGTTCATGTATTCACTAAGTGTTAATGCTTTGGTCCGGTACTCTATTAAAAGGAGACCTTAATATCGCTTACTTTCCAATAGGACCCGCTACCATGGGAGGGTAGGACAAAAGATGTCATGCAAGTTCTTTTCCATAAGCACATATGACTATATTCGAAATACATGCCTACATTACATTGATGAATTGAAGCTAGTTCTGTGTCACCCTATGTTATAACTGTTGCATGAGGAATCACATCCGACATAATTATCCATCACTGACCATTGCCTATGAGCTTTTCACATATTGATCTTTGCTTAGTTACTTTTCCGTTGTCATTGTTACAATCACTACAAAACTGCCACTCTTACTTTTGCTACCGTTACCGCTGCTATCATATTACTTTGCTACTAAATACTTTTCTGCAGATATTAAGTTTTCCAGGTGTGGTTGAATTGACAACTCGGCTGCTAATACTTGAGAATATTCTTTGGCTCCCCTTGTGTCGAATCAATAAATTTGGGTTGAATACTCTACCCTCAAAAACTATTGTGATCCCCTATACTTGTGGGTTATCAAGACTATTTTCTGGCGCCGTCGCCGGGGAGCATAGCTCTATTCTTTGAGTCACTTGGGATTTATATCTGCTGATCACTATGAAGAACTTGAATGATAAAATAACCAAGATTTTTCCCTCAACCACGAGGGGAGGTAAGGAACTGCCATCTAGCTCTACACTTGATTCACCTTCTGTTATGAGTAAACTTGCGACACCTAAACCTGCTTCTACTATTAATTCTGATATGTCGCATGTTATTGATGATGCCACTTCTGCTTTGCATGATACTTATGATGAAACTACTTCTATGCTTGATAATACTGTGCCACTAGGTGAATTTCTTGATGAACAACTTGCTAGGGCTAGAGAGAATGAAATTATTGAAACTGATAATATTGATGAAAGTGATGACGAAGATTCTCCCCCTAGATATGAATTGCCTGTTGTGCCTGAGGGTTATGTTATGGATGAATAAACTGCTAGAGACTTTTTAGCTTGCAATGATATATATGATCTTAAGAAATTATTAGCTAAGCTTAAAGAAATTTTTTTGAATACTAGAATGAAATTGTAAGTGCATCTAGTGCCCCTTAGTGATTTTGGTGTATTGAAGACTTATAGGTTAAGGGACTAATGCGTTTGTGAGTGTAAACAGGTCTATAAGTCTATGAGGAGTTTGATATTTACAGATAAAGTCGACCCCTAAAAATGAAGTTCTTCGACTGAAGACTTTGGATTTCTGAAGACTTTGAAAGTGAAGAAATTGGTGTGATCCTGAAGACTTGGTATTCATTCGAGGAACATGAAGCATGAAGACTTTTGTTTTCGTAGTTTCATTTTCTCTTTCTTGGGTCATAGGAAACATCGTACTGTTAAAGGGGGTCGAGGAAATACTAAGGAAAAATTTCCAAGTGATGCTCAACTCAAATCCTACACCTACCAATCCCTTCGAGTGAAGCCATTGGAAATCTCATACAACTCAGTCAATTTCTTCAGTGACAGAGACGAAGTTCTTCTGGTCTCTGAGGAATTTGTTCTGGCTGAGGAGTTAGGAATTCGCCAGTGCGGATTGCCTACACAGTGAGGAACATGATATCCCCGAGGATTTTGATACACAAAATTCTGACCGTTGCTATGCTATGCGCCAGCGGTCCCAAAATATCTACCCACCTAACGGTCATATCATTGAAGGACATTTATGTCTTATCATGTCAGGCTGCTCCCTAGGCTATAAATAGCCGCCCCCTACAACCACTAGTTGGTTGGCTGCTCTGAGAGAAACTGACACTTGTCATTTGAGAGCAACCCATCCTCCAAGGACTTTGAGTGAAAATCATCAAGTGAGGAAAACCGAAACCCAAACACCTACAAACCCAAAGTGATTGAGCATCCCTGAAGAGATTGATCCTGCGTGGATCTGACGCCTGTTACCTTTGAAGACTGTGCATCTTCTAGACGGTTAGGCGTCATGGTCTAGAGCATCCAAGAGGAAATTGTGGATCACCGAGTAACCGAGTCTGTGAAGGTTTGGAAGTCACCTGAAGACTTACCACGAGTGATTGGGCGAGGTCTGTGTGACCTTAGCTCAAGGGGAATACGGTGAGGACTAAGTGTACTGAGCTGCGTGTTCAGGACTAGGTGTCTAGGACTATGTGTCCTCGGGTTTAAATACCTAGCCGTCCTAACCAGACGTACAACTGTCACAACAGTTGGAACTGGTCTACCAAATCATTGTCTTCACCGAGCTAACTGGTTTCAATTCCTAAAGCCTTCTATTTCCTCATTTCTGTGTTGTGTTCTTATTCATATCTGTTTGAATACTTTGATTGAAGACTTTCTCAATTTCCTCAGTTCAATTTCTTTAGTCTGTTTGTCTTCATTCTGTCTTGTCCTGTGTTTACACTTTCTGTACTTTGTGCTTGTTTTCATTTCATCATGATGACCATGCTTATGTTCTGTTATGTTTACATCTGAGTACTTATTCCGCTACAAGTAGTTCTTCTCTCAGGAATTTCCTCACCCTGAAATTCCTTAGTGAAGAATTCATAAAAATCGCCTATTTACCCCCCTCTAGTCGATATAACGCACTTTCAGAAATACAACCCTGCTTTTGCTACTTCACCTATTTGTATTTCCGATAAGGATTATGATTTCTCTGTCAACCCTGAGTTAATTACTTTGGTTGAATCTGATCCTTCCCATGGTTATGAAACTAATACTGTTGTGGCACATCTTACTAAATTAAATGATATAGCCACCCTGTTCACTAATGATGAGAAAACTCGCTATTACTTTATCCTTAAATTGTTTGCGTTCTCATTAAAGGGTGATGCTAAAACATGGTTTAATTCTCTTGATCCTGGTTGTGTGCGTAGTCCCCAGGATAATGATTTATTACTTCTCTGCTAAATATTTCCCCGCTCATAAGAAACAAGCTGCCTTAAGGGAAATATATAATTTTGTGCAAATTGAAGAAGAGAGTCTCCCACAAGCTTGGGGGAGTCTTCTCCAATTACTTAATGCTTTGCTGATCATCCTCTCAAGAAAAATGAAATATTTGATATCTTTTATAATGGACTAACCGATGCTTCCAGAGACTACCTGGATAGTTGTGCTGGTTGTGTTTTCAGGGAAAGAACTGTTGATCAAGCTGAATTGCTATTGAATAATATGTTGAGTAATGAAAATGACTGGACACTTCCTGAACCAACTCCTAAGCCAACTCCGAAGAAAAGGGGTATTCTATTTGCTCAGTCCTGAATATAGCAAGAGGCAAAGAAATCTATGAAAGAAAAAGGTATTAAAGCTGAAGATGTTAAGAATTTACCACCTATTGAAGAAATACATGGTCTTGATAACCCGACACAGGTAGTAAGTAAATTCTCTCTATAGATTTGATGAAGGTGATATTCCTCGTTATAAGTCTGCTAGCCAATGCTTGGATGAGTTTGATAATTTTATTGTTAAACAAGAAAACTTCAATGCTTATGTTGGTAGACAATTGAAACGTAATGCTTATATGATTGAACACTTGAGTGATTATATGTCTAGAGTTAAAGGTGAGCTTAAATACTTTTGCTACCGTTACTGCTGCTATCATATTACTTTGCTACTAAATACTTTGCTGGAGATATTAAGATTTCCAGGTGTGGTTGAATTGACAACTCAGCTGCTAATACTTGAGAATATTTTTTGGCTCCCCTTGTGTCAAATCAATAAATTTGGGTTGAATACTCTACCCTCAAAAACTGTTGCGATCCCCTATACTTGTGGGTTATCAGTTTGTTCAAGTAAGAACATCACCTAAGCACCGGTCCACCCACATATCAAATTATCAAAGTAGTGAACACGAATCGAATCAACATGATGAAAGTGACTAGATGATATTCCCGTGTACCCTCAGGAACGCTTTGCTTATTATAAGAGACCGTTTTGGCATGTCCTTTGCCTCAAAAGGATTGGGCTACCTTGCTGAACCTTTGTTACTATTATCAATACTTGCTCGTTACAAAATATCTTGCTATCAAACTACTCTGTTACTTACAATTTTAGCACTTGCAGACATTACCTTGCTAAAAACCACTTGTCATTTCCTTCTGCTCCTCGTTGGGTTCGACACTCTTACTTATCAAAAAGAGATACAGTTGATCCCCTATACTTGTGGGTCATTAGAGGCGAGGGGAGGGGCGGCGGCTAGGGTTCCGCCCGAGCTGCCCCCTGAGCGACGCGGGCATCTCTCTTCTCTGTGACGCCCTTTGAAACATGCAGTTGTGGCACCTCTTGAAACCTTGCAGTTGTGGTAATCATGAATAATTGCAGTTGCAACGGCCCTTGAAAACTTGAAGTTGCGAGCCCCGCCCCCTCCCCCTCTTGAAAAACTTGATGCTGCGACCCCTCTTAATAACTTTCTATTACGGAGGCTCTTGAAACCTTGCGGTCGCGAGTCCCCTAGAAAACTTGCAGGTGCGGCTGGGTTTCGACACTTGAAGTTGCATGTCTGGTGGTGGACATGTGATTGGCTGACAATCATATACGAGGCTAACCCGGTGTAGGCCGATCTTTCACGATTGGAGTGGATTCCCTCGAAGAACACGATGAACACGGGGAAGAACAGAGAGAAATCACAAGGGGAAACACTCAAGAACAAGTCCAATCACACATCCACTAGACAATCAAACACACAAGATCCATAAGGTACATGAACAACAAAAGGAAAGATACAAGGTAGAGTTCATCTCCAAGAGGAGGTCTTGATGATATCCTAGACAGGTCTTCCTGTGAGGGGTCTTGATGATATCCCGCAGGATCTTCTCACATGGAGGTCTTGAACTCCATGGGAGTGGTAGTATCTCTCTCTCGAGAGAGTAGAGGTAGGTAGGAGCAAAGCTCACATACAAATGAGCTATCATATTTGCTAACCCTGACTAGAGGAAGGGGAAGGAGTATATATAGTCTAAGCCACGAAGGGGCAAGTTGGGAGGGGATACATGGGCCTCTGGCCTGACTTTGCGTGCAGGCAGGCGCCAGATGTCTGGGTTGGGGGCGGATGTCCGGCTGTTCGTGGGAGGCCGGATGTCCGGGGCACGGGTCGGATGTCCAGACTGGGACATGTTGTTCCAGTCCTTCTCTGGATAGATGTTGCCGGATTTCCGGGTGGGATGCCGGATGTCCGGCCATTGCTGAAGCGCTGGATGTCTGGGCTGGCCGCTGATGCTTTTGGCCGTTTGTTGGGAAGCTCCTGCGCGGCTGCCCAGGCGCCGGATGTCCGGCCTCTGGCCCGGTTGTACGGCCGTTGTAGCTTCAGCAGCTCTGTCTTCTTCCATCATCGTTTCCAGGCTTCCCTCGCGGATGGTGTAGTTGTTCCTTGGCACTTGCACTCCTCCTCAACATCCGTGAAGCTCCGACAATACCTATGCACACGGGAGAAGTGTCAAGTAGTATACCATCCTCGAAGGGGTCAAGTGAGCACGTGTAAAGGAGATGATTCACCTTTGGGTATGTGAAGTAGATGTCGCACGTGTCACTCACCAAATGGGCTCTTGACATGGTGATATCTAGGATGCTCCACATAATCTCTCCCCCCTTGGGAAAGATCCGACCTCGGATCGAAAACCAAATCACCATGGGAAAGAGATGGCTTCGTCGTGTAGAGTAGGAGTGGATGATCACCAGGTACTCATCATCTTCAAGCTCAAAATGGACACTCTCCAATGTCGCACCGTCTAGTGATTCCTTCAAAAGGAGCAAGTACAACAAACACTTGGAAAAACAAATGTGGTTAGTGTTAGTGCAAAACCAAGCATTCAAGAGGTGATTCACCAAACAAGTGTCGTCATCAAGCATAGCGTATGGTGTGACAAAGGGTTGTGACATGGCATGTAAGCACATAAATTGAGCACAATGAAGGTCATCATGGAAACGAGCATGTAAATGTGAGGTAGTGATGCAAATATGTGTGATAAGAGAATAAGCATCTACCTCAAGGTCATAGCAATCATGCATAAAGCGCTCGACAAATGGTCGATGATAGGCATAAGAATCATTCACAACACCAAAAAATGAGATGTCTAAACACATGGGTCAAGTGCAAGACAATCCAAGCATAACGTGCATGGGGTGTAGTGAATATAGTGTGGCACTCAACACACTAGAAAGATCAATTATTCATCATGTGTGAGGCAATCAAGTCAATCATGTGACAAGCAATGGGACATGGTATATGAGAAGAAATGATATTGGTGCAACCAAACATATGATAGGAGCAAGTAATCCACAAGTCGGATCCAACACACAAGGCATATATATAATGAGGCGTGGGAAGGTGAAAATGACAAGTCGAAGCAAGATCTCTAACATGTGTGCAATCAAGTAGTCCGAGATGACCAATAAGTCTCATGGTGCAAGCACAAGTAGTGTGATCCACAATATCCACGCTCAAGAAATATGTCACCTTGAAGGCGTGTCCTTGTGCGTCCTGCACAATGCCGAAATGCAAGCAATTGCCGTGTAGAAGCGAGTCGTGGTAGAATGTATGAGGCTCGCTCTCAAGAGCTCGAATGGTCAACTCACGTGAAGTGGAAGTCGACAAAAAATCCAAGTATCCTACACATGCACAAAACAAAGCAAAGAACGTATGCGCATGGTAGATAAACACATCATCCATCGTGATGGTTCTCTTTTCTTGCACATAACCATTAATACCACAAGTGCACGAACAATATGATGCAACAACGGCAATAATCATGGCATGAGGTCTATGTTGGGGAACACGGTAATTTCAAAAAAAAAAATCCTACGCACACGCAAGATCCATCTAGGTGATGCATAGCAACGAGAGGGGAAGAGTGTTGTCTACGTACCCTCGTAGACCGTAAGCGGAAGCGTTATGACAACGCAATTGATGTAGTCGTACGTCTTCATGATCGGACCGATCCTAGCACCGAAGGTACGACACCTCCGCGATCTGCACACGTTCAGCTCGGTGACGTCCCGCGAACTCTAGATCCAGCTGAGTGTCGAGGGAGAGTTTCGTCAGCACGACAGCGTGATGACGGTGATGATGAAGCTACCAGCGCAGGGCTTCGCCTAAGCACTACAACGATATGACCGAGGTGGAAATATGTGGAGGGATGCACTGCACACGGCTAAACAATCAACTTGTGTGTCTATGGGGTGCCCCCTGGCCACGTATATAAAGGAGGGGAGGAAGAGGTGGCCGGCCCAAAGGAGGTGCGCCAGGTGTGGGGAATCCTACTAGGACTCCCCAGTCCAAGTAGGATTCCCTCCTCTTTCCTATTCGGAGTAGGAGAGAAGGAAAGAGAGGGGAGAGGGAGAAGGAAAGGGGGGGCCGCGCCCCCACCCCTTGTCCAATTGGTTTGGGCGGGGGGAGGCGCGCGCCACCTCTTGGCCCTTCTCTCCTCTCTTCACTAAAAGGCCCAATAAGGCCCATTACTTCTCCCGGTGAATTCCCGTAACTCCCCGGTACTCCGAAATACCCGAATCACTCGGAACCTTTTCGATGTCCAAATATAGCCTTCCAATATATCGATCTTTATGTCTCGACCATTTCAATACTCCTTGTCATGTCCGTTCATCTCATCCGGGACTCTGAACAACCTTCGGTACATCAAATCACATAACTCATAATACCAATCGTCATCGAACGTAAGCGTGCGGACCCTACGGATTCAAAGAACTATGTAGGACATGACCGAGACTCATATCCGGTCAATAAACAATAGCGGAACCTGGATGCTCATCTTGGTTCCTACATATTCTACGAAGATCTTATTATCGTCAAATGCATAACAACATACGTTGTTCCCTTTGTCATCGGTATGTTACTTGCCCGAGATTCGATCGTCGGTATCATCATACCTAGTTCAATATCGTTACCGGCAAGTCACGTTACTCGTTCCGTAATGCAACATCCCGCAACTAACTTATTAGTCACATTGCTTGCAAGGCTTATAGTGATGTGCATTATCGAGAGGGCCCAGAGATACCTCTCCGACAATCGAAGTGACAAATCCTAATCTCGATCTATGCCAAATCAACAAACACCATCGGAGACACCCCTAGAGCATCTTTATAATCACCCAGTTACGTTGTGATGTTTGATAGCACACTAAGTGTTCCTCCGGTATTGGGGAGTTGCATAATCTCATAGTTGAGGAACATGTATAAGTCATGAAGAAAGCAATAGCAACTAAACTAAACGATCATGTGCTAAGCTAACGGATGGGTCTTGTCCATCACATCATTCTCTAATGATGTGATCCCGTTCATCAAATGACAACACATGTCCATGGCTAGGAAACTTAACCATCTTTGATTAACGAGCTAGTCAAGTAGAGGCATACTAGGGACACTATGTTTGTCTATGTATTCACACATGTACTAAGTTTCCGGTTAATACAATTCTAGCATGAATAATAAACATTTATCATGATATAAGGAAATATAAATAACAACTTTGTTATTGCCTCTAGGGCATATTTCCTTCAGTCTCCCACTTGCACTAGAGTCAATAATCTAGTTCACATCGTCATGTGATTTCACACCAATAGTTAACATCTTTATGTGATTAGTTCACATCTTAATGTGACTAATACCAAAGGGTTTATTAGAGTCAATAATCTAGTTCACATCTCTATGTGATTAACACCAAAAGAGTGTCATGTTTTGCTTGTGAGAGAAGTTTAGTCTACGGGTCTGCAACATTTAGATCCGTATGTATTTTACAAATTTCTATGTCTACAATACTCTGCACGGAGATACTCTAGCTAATTGCTCACACTTTCAATATGTATCTAGATTGAGACTTAGAGTCATCTATATTAGTGTCAAAAGCTTGCATCTATGTAACTCTTTATGACAAACTCTTTTATCACCTCCATAACCGAGAAATGTTTCTTTAGTCCTCTAAGGATAATTTTGACTGCTGTCTAGTGATCTACTCCTAGATCACTATTGTACTCCCTTGCCAAAATCAGGCTAAGGTATACAATAGGTTTGGTACATAGCATAGCATACTTTATAGAACCTATGACTGAGGCATAGGAAATTACTTTTCATTCTCTTTCTATTTTCTGCCATGGTCGGGTTTTGAGTCTTTACTCAACTTCACACCTTGCAACACAGGCAAGAAAACTCCTTCTTTGACTGATCCATTTTGAACTACTTCAAAATCTTGTCAAGGTATGTACTTATTGAAAAAACTTATCAAGCGTCTTGATCTATATCTATAGATCTTGATGCTTAATATGTAAGTAGCTTTACCGAGGTATTTCATTTAAAAACTCCTTTCAAACACTCCTTTATGCTTTCCAGAAAATTCTATATCATTTATGATCAACAATATGTCATTCACATATACTTATCAGAAGGCTGTAGTGCTCCCACTCAATTTTTGTAAATACAAGCTTCACCGCAAGTTTGTATAAAACTATATGCTTTGATCAACTCATCAAAGCGTATATTCCAACTCCTAGATGCTTGCACCAGTCCATAGATGGATCGCTGGAGCTTGCACACTTTGTTAATACCTTTAGGATTTACAAAACCTTCTTGTTGCATCATATACAACTCCTTTTTGTAATAAATCAATTAAGGAATGTAGTTTTGATATCCATTTTCCAGATTTCATAAAATGCGGCTACTTCTAACATGATTCAGACAAACTTTTAAGCATCGATACGAGTGAGAAATCTCATCGTAGTCAACACCTTGAACTTTCAAAACTTTTATGACAATTCAAGGTTTGTAGATAGTAACACTACTATCAGCGTCCGTCTTCCTCTTGAAGATCCATTTATCTGAATGGCTCACTGATCATCGGGTAAGTCAATCAAAGTCCATACTTTTGTTCTCATTACATGGATCCCATCTCAGATTTCCATGGCCTTAAGCCATTTCGCGGATCTGGGCTCATCATCGCTTCCTCATAGTTCGTATGTTTGTCATGTCAAGTAACATTGACCTCTAGGAATAGGAATTACCATTACCACTTCTGGTGTGGATCTTACTTTGGTTGAATACAAGGTTCAGTAGTAACTTGATTAGAAGTTTTCATGATCATCATCATTAGCTTCCTCACTAATTGGTGTAGGAATCACTGGAACTGATTTCTGTGATGAACTACTTTCCAATAAGGGAGCAGGAACAATTACCTCATCAAGTTCTACTTTCCTCCCACTCACTTCTTTCGAGATAAACTCTTTCTCTAGAAAGGATCCACTCTTAGCAATAAAGATCTTGCCTTCGGATCTGTGATAGAAGGTGTACCCAACAATTTCTTTTGGGTATCCTATGAAGACGCACTTCTCCGATTTGGGTTTGAGCTTATCAGGTTGAAATTTTTTCACGTAAGCATCGCAACCCCAAAATTTTTAAGAAACGACAGCTTAGGTTTTTTGCTAAACCACAGTTCATACGATGTCATCTCAACGGATTTTTAGATGATGCCCTATTTAACGTGAATGCAACTGTCTCTAATGCATAACCCCAAAACGATAGTGGTAATTTGATAAGAGACATCATAGATTGCACCATATCTAATAAAGTACGATTATGATGTTCAGACACACCATTACGCTGTGGTGTTCCAGGTGGCGTGAGTTGTGAAACTATTCCACATTGTTTCAAATGAATACCAAACTCGTAACTCAAATATTCGTCTCCCGCAATCAGATCGTAGAAACTTTATTTTCTTGTTACGATGATTTTCCACTTTACTCTGAAATTCTTTGAACTTTTCAAATGTTTCAGACTTATGTTTCATCAAGTAGATATACCCATATATGCTCAAATCATCTGTGAAGGTTAGAAAATAACGATACCTGCCGCGAGCCTCAACACTCATAGGACCGCATACATCGGTATGTATTACTTCCAATAAGTTAGTGGCTTGCTCCATTGTTCCGAAGAACGGAGTTTTAGTCATCTTGCCCATGAGGCATGGTTCGCAAGCATCAAATGATTCATAATCAAATGATTCCAAAAGTCCATCCACATGGAGTTTCTTCATGCGCTTTACACCAATATGACCTAAACCGTAGTGCCAAATATGTTGCACTATCATTATTAACTTTGCATCTTTTGGCATCAATATTATGAATATGTGTATCACTACGATCGAGATTCAATAAATCATTAATAGAAGGTTTTATTCATTTAAACAGAATAACAATTATTCTTTGACTTGAATGAATAACCGTATTGCAATAAACATGATCCAATCATATTCATGCTCAACGCAAACACCAAATAACATTTATTTTAGGTTCAACACTAATCCCGAAGGTAGAGGGATTGTGCAATGGTGATCGTATCAACCTTGGAATCACTTCCAACTCACATCATCACCTCGCCCTTAACTAGTCTCTGTTTATTTTGCAACTCCCGTTTTGAGTTACTACTCTTAGCAACTAAACCAGTATAAAATACTGAGGGGTTGCTATAAAAACTAGTAAAGTACACACTAATAACATGTATATCAAATATACTTTTGTTCACTTTTCCATCCTTCTTATCCACCAAGTATCTAGGGCAGTTCCACTTTCAGTGACCATTTCCTTTGCAGTAGAAGCACTCGGTTCTAGGCTTGGGTCTAGCTTTCGGCTTCTTCA